>NC_134867.1:22527777-22830807 GCF_049852395.1 Peromyscus maniculatus bairdii
ATGCTCACCCCAGGAAAATTGAGAGATTTATATTAATACAGACTTTCATTATGATTGCTCTGGATAATTTTAAATTTCAAATCAAAGCATCTACCACCCACTCATCCCCCAGCAAACCTACCATTAGAGATGTTAGCTAGTGAGCAGTATTTCGGATTATAAGCGGTGTCTTCGTGATGATAGCAACTTGAGGGATAAACCGCAGAATTGTGACACTTTGTCTAGAGAGAAAAAACTTTTTCATTGTTTCACAAGGAGGTGTGTGTGTGTGTGTATGCACGTGCGTGCGTGCGTGCGTGCGTGTGCGTGCGTGTGTGTGTGTGTGTGTGTGTGTGTGTGTGTGATGTTACTTTTAATCTACTAAGTCTAGGGGCTTTGGAGACCTTGTTATATTGGGATGCATCTCATATGCATTCAAGGTTTTACATAAGAGTGGATAATAGCCGGGTGGTGGTGGCACACGCCTTTAATCCCAGCACTCGGGAGGCAGAGCCAGGTGGATCTCTGTGAGTTCGAGGTCAGCCTGGGCTACCAAGTGAGTTCCAGGAAAGGCACAAAGCTACACAGAGAAACCCTGTCTCGAAAAACCAAAAAAAAAAAAAAAAAAAAAAAAGAGTGGATAATAATTTCATCATGTTGGAAGACAAACTACTGAAAATGCTTAGGAACACACCCCCAACACTATCTCCTCTTATGCTATCTCCTCTTAGGCTAACTTCCTAAATTTAAGCTAATCAAAAACTACCCCACTGTCTGACACCAGTTTTAAAGTTTGGTATGTGGAACCTGCTTAAAACATCCCGAATCTTGGAAATTTTCAGGAAAGTCTCATACAATCAATGCTCTGAAATAGGACCTGGCAGGGGCAGAGAGTGGACTTAAATTTCATCTATAATACTTTCTCAAAAAAGATCTGAGATAAGCATCACAAAACATTAGCATTTGTTAAATCAAGATGGAGTGTACATTAATACTTTCTTATCCAATGTTTTATTTTTATTTAATCATACAGATAGTAAAATATTAACCAATGGAATATATTTAAATACCAAACTACAATTCCAAAGATTCTATTTTGTGCTCATAAGTTTTATTACCCTTTACAGTTAATAAAAATAAAATTGAGGTGATTTCAAAGCATTCACATTTGTCAATTACAAGGGTATCATATTCCCAGGGATGGCTGACCCTCTTTCATGAGATTTGGAGGGGCCTTTAGCACAGGGATTCCAAGAATATATTGTTGTTATTTTAAAGTTTTAATCATCTATTGTACAGCAGTGTGAGTCAGGTGCCCCTTTTAAAATAAAGCAATCTCCCTCCATCCTGGATAATTCTTCTAGTCAAGTCTGTTGAGTGTTTGCAGAGTCATCAGATGAAACACTGTGGAAGCATTCACATGGTGTGTATTTACTTGAAGTTGTTATCAGCAGACCAGCAAGGCAACCCATCCTTCATCTGAACCCATACATGTTTAGACTTTGGGTATGTTCTTGGTTAGTGGGACAAAAACATCACTATAATCTAGTTTTCCAGTAATGTGTATTGAGACATGGCTTGTAGGCTCTGAATTTGGCAATTGTTCATCTTGTAAAATTGCAGGGAAATGACCTGTGACTTTAGAATTGCCAATTTGAGGTTAAATATACCATTAACAATTTTATGACTTCTATCCAGTGTATTATGTGTCAAATACTCAACAAATTAGTTTTGTCAATGTCATAGTTTTGACTAGAAAACTATTTCAGTGGAAGGAGTAAAAATGTCTGTAGTAAATGTATTTTAACTATCTCAATTTCAGTGTTGTAAAATCTCTTTCTGAGATTACTAAATGTAAAATTTATTCATATTTATTGACTTTTTGTCATAGACTGTTAGGTTCTGGAGATAAAGACCAAGATAATGCCAATTTGTTCAAATTGTGAATACCTAATGAGTAATAGAGATAAGAAAGATAAGTTCTGGATGTGACTGGAGCAGTTATTAACAGACATATCACATGAAGTCCCAACCCAATGAGCAGAAGTAAGAGTGTCTATCTTCCTATTAAAAGTGTATGCTGGTGCTTCATTTTGGACACTGGAGGATCAGTGCTTACTTAGGGTTTCTATTGCTTTGAAGAGACACCATGACCAAAGCAACACTTATAAAATAAAGTATTAATTGGAGGCTTACTTATAGTTTCAGAGGGTGTGTTAATCAGGATTCTCTAGAATAACAGAACTTCTACAATGAATCTCTAAATACATAGAAATGGGATTTATTAGAATGAGTTATAGTCTGTAGTCTAGCTAATCTAACACTGGCTGCCTTTGAATGGAAGTTCTAAGAATCCAGTAGTTTTCCAGTCCACAAGGCTGATGTCTTAGCAGGTCTTCAGTATATGCTGGAATCATGAAGAAGTAGCTGTAATGCCAGTTACAATGACCTGTGCCTTTAGAACTGGGCTTGTCAGCAAGGATGAGAGCAACCAGGCGAAGAGAGCACACTTCCTTCTTTCCTTTATATAGGCTGGTGGCAGAAGGTTTGGTCCAGATTTAAGGTAGATCTTCCTATCTCAAAAGATCTGGATTAAAGGTTTATCTTCCCACATCAAAGATCCAGATTAGAAGTAGGTCTTTTCACTTCAAATGATTAAATTATGAAAAAAAAAATTCCTCACAGGTGTGCCCAGACATTTGGGTTTTTGTTAATTCCAGACATAGTCAAGTTGACAACCAAGAATAATTATAACAGAGATTTAGTCCATTATTATTATGGCAAGGAGTATGGCAGCATGCAGGCAGCATGGTTCTGGAACAGTAGCTCAGAACTTTACATCTTAATCCAGGCACTAGGCAGAGAGGAAGAAAGGCATGGGGCCTGATGTGTGTGTGTGTGTGTGTGTGTGTGTGTGTGTGTGTGTGTGTGTGTGACAGATCGCCCCATCAAAGCCACACCTCCTAATCCTTCCCTCATAGCTGTGAGCAAAAATATGAGCCTATGGAAGCCCATCTCATTAAAACCACCACATTCCACCCCTACCCCCCCCATAGGTCTACAGTTATATCATAATGCAAAATGCATTTAGTTCAGCTTCAAAGGTCCCCATAGTCTTTAAGACTTAAGACTTTCAAAGTCCAGTGTCTCTTCTGATACTCAAGGCAATTTCTTAACTGTAACCCCCATAAAATAAAAAACAAGTTATATACTTCCAACGTACCATGGCACAAGATAAATATTACCATTCCAAAATGGTAGGAAAGAAAGCATAATGAAGAAATACTAAGTCAAAGCAAGACCAAAACCCAGCAGGGCAAACTTCAAACTGTGCATTTCTATGTTCCATGTCAAAGTGCTCTTCAGATCTCCAACTCCTTTTAGCTTTGTTGACTGTGATACACATCTCTCTTTTGGGCTGGTTCCATATCCAGTCCTCTGAGTTGAAGGCCTGAGGGCTTCCAACAGCCAAAAGACCCCTACTCATAAATCCTTCAGATGAAGTGAAGCTCTGTCTGGCAGTTGGCCTGGAACTTACTAAAGTCTCGAATCATAAGCATTCAGTTAAGCTGCAACGAGATTCTTGATCCCCTTGAAACCAGAACACAGTAAACATTTCTTGTTTTGAATATCTATATATTGGAATAATTTGTTATACAGTAGTAAGTCACATACATCATCACTATTCACTCAGAGTGTCTGTATATTCAACATTGTCTGTGAAGACTTCACAAGCTGGCCACACAGAGCTGTATGTAATTATCATTGGGCCACTTTTAGAAATGAGATTTATTTCAGCTTGAAATACATTTTCCTAAGAATGAAGATATCTAAAGTGCTATGAACGTAAAACAAGGAGATGAAATTAATTGTTGGTAGCACTGAGACAAGGGTCAGGTGGTGTGGTCTTTTCCATCCTAAAGCTTTCTCTGCTCACATCACTCCCATATCTCTAGATTAAACATGAATATTCAAGCAAAAGTCTCTTTTGAATACCATCTTGGAGTCTTACGACAGACCTACTACCACACACACAACTGCTTCCAACAGGCTACTTTTCTTTTGGTCTTGAAATTTAGGATGGCCTGAGGTGTTTTGTGTGTGTGTGTGTGTGTGTGTGTGTGTGTGTGTGTGTGTGTGTGTGTGTGCCATGCACCCTTTCTTGTACCATTTTCCTTTCCCTTGTGACACAATTATTCTTTCACACATTGGTAAAGATATATTCCATAGTAAGCAATGACCTACTCAGCCCCACCCTGGTGTGGAAACTAATGTGGAGACCTAAAAGTGACCATGAAGACAATTTCCCAAGTAAAGCATGTGAATCTTTGAAAGATTAAGCCACTAAAATATTGAGTAAGTTTCTGGTAAAAAAAAAATCATATGTAGGTACATAAAGCAACAATATGTTAGGATTCTAAATACGTAATGTGTTTTATGTCAAGAACCTAAGCCATTTCCCTTCTTAACTTTGTAACACAGGAGAAGAAAACCTCTTGGCAATTTTACGCCGAAGATGGTGGAAGTACATGATCCTGGGACTCATAGACTTGGAAGCAAATTACCTGGTGGTCAAGGCTTACCAGTACACGACTCTCACCAGTGTCCAGGTAATGATAGTTCCTCTCCTCTCGACTTTCCAGATCCAGCCCACTTTGACTTGAATTGATTGGAAATCGGTATACTCCATGATGGGTTTTTCTTTTGGTTTTTTTTTCTTTTTGTATTTAATTTAATTTAATGTTTTTTAGTTTAAAATAGATTCTTCTGTCATACAATACATCCCAACCACAGTTTCCACTCCCTCCACTCCTCCGAACTCCCCACTATTACTTCCCTCTCCCCCAGATCCACACCCCCTCCGATTTCCCCTTCAGAAAAGAGCAGGACCCTCCCCCTCCCCAAGAGATTACAGTCAAACAGGACAAAACAAGATACAGTAAGACAAGGCAAAAGTTCTCATATCAAAGCTGGACAGGACAACCCAGTAGAAGAGAAAGGGTCTCAAGAACAGGCAAAAGAGTCAGAGACACACCCCCTCCCACTGTAGGAGTCCCACATAAACACCAAGCTAACAGCCATAACATGCGTGCAGAGGACCTCTTGCAGATCCATGCAGGACCTGTGCTTGATGCTTCAGTCTCCATGAGCCCATGTCAGCTCTGCTTCATTGATAGAGTGGGCCTTGTTCAACTGGTGTCCTCAGCCCCTCTGACTCCTACAGTCTAGTCTCCTCCTCTTCTGAGGGGTTTCCTTATCTCCAAGGGGAGGAACCTAATGGATACTTCCAATTTTAGACTCTCTCTGTGTTTAACGTCTGGCTGTTGGACTCTGTACCCATTCCCATTTGCTACAGGAGGAAGCCTGTCTGATGACAATTGGACAAGGCACTGATGTAGAAGTAGAGCATAATATTAGAGATCAGTTCATTAGAAATCAGTTCATTCTTTTTTTTTTTTTTTTGCCAGTCATGTTTGGTTCTACTATAGGTTTCTGGACTATCTAGTCTCCAGTTTCTGGCTCTGCAGGGCCATGGGCTCCCTCTCTTGTTATGGTCCTCAAGTTAAACCAGACATTGGTTGGCCACTCCCACAAGTTCCATGCCATCATTGTCCCTAATTATCTTGTAGGCAGGACAGGTTGTAGGTGGAGGGTTTTGTGGTTGGGTTAGTGTCCAGGTTTCACTTTCCATAGCCTGCAGAGTACCTTCTCCTACCAAAGAGGCTATAATGTGGGGTGAAGGCTCCAAGCAGGCATCAGCTCGACCTCGATACATTCAATGAGCTGTGTGGATGTTGTCTTTGGCCATGGGTCCCACTGCAAATTTTCAGAGAGCAACCTTTTGTCTTAACATCAGCCTGGGTTGTTAGGGATCTCCATGGGACCTCCTCAGCCAAAAATTCAACCAAATGTAACCCAGCCCCACCACTGGAAGCCTTGCCTGGCTGTAAATGGCCAGTTCAGGCTGTATCATCCATCACTTAAAGTCATCGCTAAGGTCCCCTTCATAGAATCCAGGAAGTTTCCATTGCATTAGGTTTTCACATCACCCTCAAGTGTCCCCCAGCTGTCTCTCCCTGCGCTCTCTCCTTCCATCTTCCTTACACACCTGATGCCTCCTGTTCTCATCCCCACCTGTCCCCACTCCACCCGAAAGATCTACTCTATTCCCCCTTCCCAGGGAGATCCACGCTTCCCAATTAGTGCCCTCCCCTTTACCTAACCTTTCTGGGTCTGTGGATTGTATGTAATATACATTTATAAGTGAATGCATACTATGTTTGTCTTTCTGGGTCTGGGTTACCTCACTCAAGATGATTTTTTTCCAGTTTCATATATTTGCCTGCAAATTTTATGATGTCATTTTTTTAAACAGCTGAGTAGTACTCCATTGGGTAAATGTTCCACATTTTCTTTATCCATTCTTCTGTTGGGGGACATCTAGGTTGTTTCCAGTTTCTGGCTCTATGAATAAAGCTGCAATGAACATAGTTGAGCAAGAGTCCTTGTGGTAGGATTAACCATCCTTTGGGTATATGTCCAGGCAGGGGTGGTATAACTGGGTCTTCAGGTAGATTATTTAAAAACTAAAATTGAACTTCATTTATATGTCATTAATTTTTCCTAAAGCAGGTACAATTGAACAGCTTTTTCCTCTTTGTTCTAAATATACCAAAATAATAATTTACAATGCAAAAAGTAATTCATGGATTTGAATGCTGCCAACTAATCTTGTGTCAGCAGGAGAATTATTAATAAGTATAAAAATAAATCTGATTTCATCACAACTTAACATTTTTTAGAATGTTAATAGATTTTGATTAAGTAAGCAAGCTCTTTAGTAACCTTTTCTTTTAGCTTTTTTTAAAAAAATGCATTCAATATGAAATCTGAAGGGATAAAATTTTTCCCTGAAGGAATAAAAATAAAATTCTTAGAATGTGTTATGTGTGAAGATAGCTACTGTGTTTCTCTCTCTCTCTCTCTCTCTCTCTCTCTCTCTCTCTCTCTCTCTCTCTCTCTCTCTCTCTCCCCCTCCCTCCCTCCCTCCCTCCCTCCCTCCCTCCCTCTCTCTTTCTCCCTCTCTCTCTGTCTCTCTCTCTCCATCCTATCACACAGATGTACACATGCACACATACACACAAACACAAATAGCAGTTCAATCTATTTTTATAATTGTTGGATACTCATTTTCCTTATGACTCAAAGTACTTGGATTGCATTTGTTTCATCATCATTTTTCTTTGTGCAGAAATATTATTGGTTTCATAGCTATTCTAAAATTCCAAGAAAAAAAAGTCAAACATTATTCACCAATGAGCATAAGCTGAGATTTGATACCGGTCATCCTTTTAATTTGACTTGGAACTACAATGACCTAAGTGAATACACAAAGACACAAAGTACCCGAGTAAATATATACAATATAGACTGGGTGAGAAGTGACTGAAACCTGGTTTCACTTTGTTATTTCATCACATTCCTAATTTCCATATGAATTTCAAAGATGATTTCTTGGTCCACTTTTGTGGTTATGATAGAATACTGGAGAATGGATAATTTATAATGAATAGAGTATTATTGGATCACTGTACTAGAGGCCGGGGAATTCAGTATCAAAGAGTGAGAACAAGGGGAAGAGTAGGAGGTGGGTCAAACCCCACTGGATAACGTCTCTGATCTCACCAGTGACTGTAGCGCAACAGTGGCCTAATCGCCTCTTAATGACTCTTGGTCTCTGTGACCCTTGCAACAGCAATTTAACATTTACCTGAGTCCTGGGAGATACAAATATGCAAGCAATAGTAGATAGCCTAAAATAAAAGGAGCCAACATTTTCCAGGACTATGTCCACACACGGTTTGTATTCTTGTTACATGTGTGCCACTGCATGCATGTGTGCATGTTCACGTATGTGCAGGTACACACATGTAATGTGGAGGGCTGATGACAACCTTGGGTGTCATTTCTCAGGTACCACTTGCCTTTATTCGGGGACAAGGACTTTCATTGACCTGAACTTGTCTGGCCGGCGATGCTGACTGACCAGCAAGCTCAGGGATCTACTTGTCTCTGCCTCTCCAGCCACTGGGTTTACAAGCTCAGGCCACCTTCTTCAACATTGATTTTTATGTGGACTCTGGGAATCAACCTCAGGTTCTTGTGGTTTCAAAGCAAATATTTTACTGGCTGAAATATCTGTCCCCAGCCCACTTCCACACACAGTTTGATTCTGAGAACATTTGTGGGCTGAATTCCAGTGAAGATACACAGTGAAGCAAGAAGTAAACCAGTAGAGAGGAACTGAGCAAGCCTTCTTAATCTAGTCTTTACAATCCTGTGGCTTCCAGACTCATATTGGAGGGTACAAGCTAATGTCCAGATTAAGAAGACCCAGAAGTCTTGCTCTTTATCACTGTCTTTTATAGAATTATCTCTATGGCATCTCTGCTCCGTTGGGGACCTTCTTTTATCCAGGTGCTTATGCATCTGGAGATTGAATTTCCTATTTCCACATTTTCCTTCTTACCATTTCCTCTACAGAAAAATAATTTCCAAGATTCTTCATGCACAATATGTGCTATTTCTTCTGGTTAAAAAATATCTGAACATGCTCACATCCTAAGGTCTTTGTAAGATTTTAGACATCTTCAAAACAGGAATTTGTGACTTGTTAGAATAAGTTAGAAATCATGCATAAATTAGCATTTAGAAATATATACATCTAATACAAATATGGTTATAAGAGTTCCCATTTACATTTGCTTTGATTTTTTAAAAAAATATCACCAAACTAAGAAAACACATGACAGTTGAAAGCTCTAACTGGAGAATAATTAAGCACTCATCTTTCCTTTAACAGTGATCATTATGGCTTTAAAATGGAAAATCCTTTAGCTATAACCTAGCTATACTAACGGTGTGCATCTCCACAGTGTATATAAATGACATAGGCTTTAGGAAATGGCTGCTTTATTACAAACTCCAATTTTAAAATCTTTTCTCTGTTTTCAATGATAACCAATTATTTTTTAAATCGTGGAGATAAAAACTCATTGGCAATGTTCTCGCAAACGTGGCATTGGGTATTCAGTACATGTTGCCACTGGATAAACAACAGTCTCCCGAGTCCCACTTTTCTTTGCCTTCTTCAATTAGAAACAAGGTCCTTTTTTTGTCTAGCCTTTTACAATTAGAAATAAGATATAATAGTAGGCTGTCTTCTACTGCAGATGCCCCATATTAAAAAAAAAAAACCTTCAAACACACCTTACCCAACAACACACACACACACACACACACACACAGAGAGAGAGAGAGAGAGAGAGAGAGAGAGAGAGAGAGAGAGAGAGAGAGAGAGAGAGAGAGAGAGCAGTTTTTTAAAAAATACATTTGGCCAAGTCTTTTGTATTATATGAAATATATTTCTCCCTTCATCTTCTAGCGATTGATATCTTTCTCACTGTAAAATCCTTTCCACATCCAGGATGGTTTCAAATCATATATTAATTGAAAGTGCAATAAATCATCTTTAATAGTAAAGGAATATATTGGGTCTTAGAACTAGAGCACCTAGAGAAAGGGCGGTCTTCAGCACAGTCAGTCAAATGTCTTAATGATGCCATCGAAGTTGCAGATCTCTTTATCCTTGCCCTCTTCTGTCTCTCTGTCAATGCAGACCATGGTTATGGTCATAAGGTAGATCTCTGCCAGCATGAATCAGTGCCACACACTTCTTCATTTATGACCAGTGAAAGATTAAAAAAAATCCTCTACCAATAACCAATGAATAAAAACCTGGAAGTCTATTCTGACTGGACCATACAAGTAGCTAGGGGGATGTTGGAATATTGAGGACTAATTCGGCTTAGATGTGGCAAATAGACAAATGCTTCTTACTAAGAGTACTACTATCAATTCTAGTTAGACAGTACCCCTTCCAAGTCAGGACTGGGTAAATCTCACCCAGTTATTCTCTGTCACATATCGCAAGCGAGACAGATAAACGCAGGATGATGAGCTGCAATGGCCTTACATCTAATTTAATGCCTGCCTCAGTTCTATAATCCCCACTATGAGAGGATCCCTCTGGTTCCTATGCCCCCATGGTATTTCGTTCTTGCTCCATTTTCACAGTCTCCTTCCTAAGAATAACTTCATGTATCTCCATTTAATTCAGTGAACTCAAGATCCTTAACTGCAAACACAATTTCTTTTTCACCTTTGATGCTCTAGTTCCTAGTAGAAATCCAACACACACTGGATAATCAATATTTTTAAAGAGGTTAATTAAATTGCATCAATCTCTAGCAGTCAGGGGCGCAGGAATTCCCAACAGTTCCCTACCTAAATTTAGAGACTGCCAGAACATCTATGAAGGCGTGGACACACAGGAAAAGTGCAACACTGACTTCTTGACCGAACCACAACCATGAACCAAAGTCAAAGTTTATAAATGGATGTAAGGAAATAAGGAGGCTTTTCCTTTGGAAGGATGCTTGATGTGTCTTTGTTCTTTTCTTTTTATGGTTAGCCTTCAAGAGCCACAATCAATTATTGGTCTTTTATGATTTAAATGTTTTTTCAAGTTTTTCTTTGTGGGGAAACAGTTTCAATTAATTCCTAACACTGGTTCACTGAGCCTCGGATATTTAGATCAACTTATGTGATACACTATCTTGGTTTGTTTTCTATTGCTAGGAGAAAAAAACCCACCATGACCAAAATCTGGAGAGAAAAGAGTTTATTTGGCTTCCAGGTCCCAATCACTGTCTATCACTGGGGGAAATAACAGCAAGAACTCAAGCAGGAACCTGGAGGCAGGACTGAAACAGAGGCCTTGGTGGAGTGCTGCTTACTGGCTTGCTCAGCCTGTTTTTTATACAACCCATGCCAACTGCTCAGAGATGGTACTGCCCACCGTGAACTGGGTCCTCCCACAGCAGTCATTAATCAAGAAAATGCCCCACAGATTTGCCCACAGGCCAATCAGTTGGAAGAATTTTCTCGACTGATGGTACCTCTTCCCAGATGGCCCATGTTTATGCGAAGTTAATTAAAAACAAACAAGCAAACGAAATAACTAACCAGGACCTCCACCATCACTAATAGGCCCAGCTACCCAGTTACCTTTCTCAAATCAGCTCTGTGACACTCCACTTAATGCTGTGTGTTAGGAAATAATTTTCCAAATAATCTAGGAAGAAAACAAAACGAAAGTTCCAGTGAAAATCAATTGGCCTATGTTACAATTTACTGGGCAAGGAAGAAGGGGAAATAAAAAGCAAGTTGAGTCTGGTAGTTCTAGAGTCATTTTTTTTCATCCACAACAAATAAACCTATTAAATAATAAAAAATGGTCCGGACAGAAGACATTTGCCCCAGGAACTACGGCTGCACTGCTGAAAAACTAATTTAGTTCTGCTTGCTCATTGCAAATCGGTGAAGCTAACAAAGATCTATACTGATGCGTCCCTTGTTTCTGTAATTATCGACTGAGTATGCAATATGTGTGTTAGTCCTGGTAATCAATCAAGGAAATACTCAGCCCCTGAAAGCTGTGCCAGCCATTGCAGGTGACATCGAGACAGACATGAGGGAGTCTTGCCTTTCAGGAGATTAGCGGCTAGTAAAAGGAGGAAGAGTTGTGATGTGTGCACTGAACAGAACAGCCACTAGATATAGAGGCCAGAAAATGGTGGCGCTCACACACACCTTTAATCCTAGCATTCCAGAGGCAGAGATCCATCTGGATCTCTGTGTGTTCAAAGCCACACTGGAAACAACCAAGCATGGTGACTCACGCTTTTAATCCCAGGAAGTGGTGGCAGGAAGCAGAAAGGTACATAAGGCGTGAGGACCAGGAACTTGAGCCCCTTTAAGCTTTTAGGCTTGTGAGCAGCAGTTCAGCTGAGATTCATTTGGATGAGGACTCAGAGGCTTCCAATCTGAGGAAACAGATCAGCTGAGGAACTGGTGAGGTGAGGTTAGCTGTGGCTGATTCTGTTTCTCTGATCTTCCAGCATTCACCCCAATACCTGGCATCAGGTTTGTTTTTATTGATAAGAGCTTTAAAGATTCGCGCTACAGATGTGCTGAGAGTAATGCTGAGCACAGCCAGGGAACAGATGTCGCAGTACTGCTATGTTTAATGAGGGCAGGGAAGACAGCCATTGGAAAGTAGAGAAAATGCCCATTCCTGGGGGCGGGGTCTATGACAATGTTAAAGTGTGTTAAGAACGAAGCATGGATATGACTCTGTACAAGAAATCAATAGCTATATAGAAGCCTGGGACTAAAAGCCCAGGAGCAATATTTGAAAAACTATTATTCCTATTCCATTCACACAGTTACCTCAAAAATAATTCCCGAATACTTCTGGATCTGAAACATTGTATTAGATGATTCAAACCCTTGAAGGAACATACAATGTGTGGTTATTCCTCCCTGGGAGCTCCTGCTACTATTGGGGGTTCTCACTTTTCTGTAAAATATCTACATTTGCTTTTCATAATATATGTGTATTTTCTTAACATTTATGTATTATGTATATAAAATCTGTATTCTCAAGAAAGGTAGCATTTCATCAAACAACCAAAAAATATGGTTACAATAAAAAGGTTTGCATTCTAGAAAAGATTAACGTGGTTCTATTGGAACTTTTGTGAAAATGTCCTGACTGAAAGGAATTGGGGAAAATGTCCTGACTGAAATGAAATGAAAAGATGCAAAAGTAGAATATGAATTGGAAGGGAGCAGGGTCCAACAAAGAGGGCCTGATGTTCAAGGTCACATGGTAGGGGCACAATACCAAGGACAAAGTGCCTGTGGTCAGGCAAGGAGGGAGAATAGTTTCAGGAGAAAGCTGGAGGAAGAGGCAGGGGTTGGTGGCCCAGACCAAGGGTTCAGCTCTTCGGTCTGACAGCAGAGGAAACCAGCAAATGTGTTAAGCTGACACTAAAGTATGACGTTTTGGATGTTCGAAGATGACTTTAGATCGAGTGTGTTCAAGCAATGGGTTTTCACAAGGAATAGAGGATAGCAAAAAAAAAAAAGTTGAGTCTGGGCTGTGTTGTGGGTCTTCAGGAAGAGAAGGAAGATGACAGCTTCCTCTTGTAGGCAGCGAAGAGCCCTGGAGGCTTCTGAAGAGATGAATGATAGGATTCAACCCAAGCCTACTGTGTGAGAAGTCTTCTTTAGTGATTGCCAGGCACACTCTGGTTTTCTCATCCTCTTCAAAACATATGTAGAATGAAAAGATAGAGAGAGTGATGTCTTCCTCAATTCCTGTCTTTCTGCTTATGGTTAAATGCCACAATTGATACATGGAGCCTCAGAGGGCAAGTGCATGCTTAAATGATTATAAACGTGAAGGAAATTTCAGAAACATATAGCATCCTTTGAACACTACAGCTTTCCTGATGGTGACATTTTCTGTGACTTAACATAATGTCAAAACCAGGATATTGGCACTGTTATAACATTATTATCTAGACTACAGACATTATTGCATTTTTGTGTGTTTTACCTTAACTCTGTGTTGTGTGTGTGTGTGTGTGTGTGTGTGTGTGAGAGAGAGAGAGAGAGAGAGAGAGAGAGAGAGAGAGAGAGAGAGAGAGAGAGAGAGAGAGACAGACAGACAGACACACACACACACACAATGATGGTGGACAGAGAGAAATGGAGTCAGAAACAGAAGGCTCTTAGACACAGATTCATGTAACCACAACCACATCAGGACACAACTCAGTCTTCTGGCCACTAAAGCGTTCCCCAATGCTGCCCCTCTGAGATCACACTGATCCTAGCTAGCCCTCCCCCACCAGCCAGTAATCACTAATCTGTTCTCCATCTGTATGTCTTGTCTGCAGGAACATATTATATAAAATGGAATCACATAGTACTTGATCTGTGGAGATTTTCTTTCACTAAGCACATAGTCCTTAAATCCATCTAAATAGTTGCAGTAGTCCATATCATGGACTACTAATACACAACACTAAAAAGTTTCTTCCTTTTTCATGCTGTGTATTAGTAATCCATGGTGTTAATATACCAGTTTGTTGAACTCAAGGAAATTTGTGTTGTTTTCAGCTGTAAAACTGGATAACAAAGTTATTGATAAACATCCCTGTGTCTTCTTTCTGTCATTGAAATAGTCCCTCCTCTAGGATAAAGGCTTAAAACCGCCACTGTTGGGTCATATGGTCAATGCATATTTAGATTTAGAACTTGTTAAACTAGTTTCCACAGGGGTTGTCTGTACCACCACACATTCCCATCAGTAATCCAGGAGCAATCGAACTTCTATTTGCCCCAACATTTGTTGGTACCATTTTTTATTGCACTTTTAATTTGTGTTTCTCTAATGACCAATAATGTGGAACATTTAGGAAAGTTTTTTTTTTAATGTTGCTATTATAATTGAAAGATAACAGCAGTCTTTAAAAAATGCCTTCGATGTGGGAAATTTATAATAAAAGAGAACACTGAAGGGAGGAAACCCCACTGCTTTCTTTAACAGAAAGTAAAAGGAGAAATAGTAACACCATCATGCTAGATTTATAAGGATTTTCATTCTAAAGACACATTTGTGGCTTTTTATCTCTTGACTTGCAAAGAATGAATAGGTTGTGGCGGTGACTCTGAGACAGATTAGCAATGACATTTGGGTACATTTAACTGCTATGCTATTTTTATGCCTGTGCTATATGAACCATTTCAATAGAAAATACCAGCTTTACGACTTCTGGCCCAAAGATTATTCCTCTCTCTCAGCCGTGTGGTACTGAAAAGCGAGCAGATTAAACCAGCGCGGCTCTGAAGTACAAAGACAGGTCTCTTCAAACCTGAGAGCCCGGTAATTAAAATAAACTGACATCAGAGTCATTTCCAGTGCCTTTGCCAACCCTGCCCAGAGGCCTGTATCTCTGACACTGGTTCCCTCCTTCCCACAGTGGGTATTTCACAGCTTCTCTCATTCTTTGAGAAAAAACAAGGGATGCCTTCAGCTCTGATTGTTTTCCTTCCAGATATGAGCATGGCAGAGCAACTGGCACCCCCCCCCCCCGGGTACAGTGGGGTACCAACCCTGAGACAAATCCTGGAAGGCATGTGAATCGTATGAGAACCACAGTGTATCCCATTGCTTTCCTCAGCCCTCGAGCTTTCTGGTACCACACTTTTTGAATTTTCAGTAAACAACGAATTAGAGATTATCAGACACAGGGAAAGTCCAGTGGGTGTGTACCTTCTCTGCAGACTAAAGCTGAAGCCACAGGAATAGATACTCCCTCACCGATTAAAAAACCCAGGATGGCCTAGAGGATACAACTGCTAATCAGACATGAATCCTGCCACGAGATGACAGATAACTACAGCAACAAAGAATCCAAGATAGTCAGGAGGTGATCAGAGGTCTCACACAGCTCCGTAGGCACACAGGAGAAAAATGCTCCCCACCTCCACAGCCAACGAGTTATTGGACATGAGAGAAAGGTATTGCACTAACTTTTTGGCCTGTAGCTAACTTGAATGTCTGTGTGAATTAACATAGAGGAAGCAAAGCTATATACATTAGAATCCAGACCCACAGACTTGAGTTTAGGATTACAAAGTTAGTCTCTAATACCGTAGCTTCTTGCTTAACCTTGATGTTCTACCAGTCCCTAATTCAGTTTTGTGGAAACTGAGTAACTACTCAAGAGACATTTTCAATATAGCTAAAGGCAAAGCTTTTAAGAATAGACACATTTCTTACCCACCTACCCCCAAAGGAAGACGAGGTTCTGGATCTTTCAGATTTCTTTGATGAATGCCCTAGACCTGTGTTTGAAATAACAGCAACTTCAACATGTGGCGCCTCAGTCTAAGGACTTGACCAGGTCCCTTAACTGCTCTCGAACCTGATCCATCTGAAGGACACGCAGAAACCTCATCTCCCCCACACCCCAGCTCCGTCACTGTACTTCTACTGCATCTGAATTGTCAGCAGAGCTATTCCGTCCAGGCTATGGAAGGAAGCTGGTATATTCATTGACTAAAGCTGCTGGGCTAATAGTTCAGATACCACCGGCAGTGACAGTAATCAAGAAGACCTCTGGAGGTAACGGGAACACCACCCTCTCTCCCTAGCTCTGTGGCTGCCAAAGCATTTGATCCAGTCTGGATTCTTCGTTCATCCTTCCACCTTCTCTTTTGTTATGGCAATATTCCCTTTCTACTTTGGATGATAGTTTTTTATTTACATATTTCTGAAGGGTTCTAGTAGGCCTGACGCTGGCAGGCCTTGCCCTTCCCCCATTCCCTCTGCCTTGCTAAACTGTGAGATTACACTCCTAAAGCTAGCCACCAAGGTCTATTCCTTATTTAGTCACTTCCTCCTCCTGAGGCTGACCACCAAGGTCCAGCTATCGAAGTATTGAAGTCCAGCAATCAAAAACCCCCTTTGGCTGCCCTGATTAGCAACTAAAATTAAACACCTCATCCTGATGCAGAGACTCCCCTTTTCCCTTTATAAACTGCCCTTTGCCCATGGGCCACATCTGTCTGCTCTCTATCCAGAGGCAGTCCTTTGTCCTTGGGGTGCAAATATTCCTTCGCCTCTCCCTTGTTCCTTTTTCCTTCTCCCTCATCCTCTGTCTCCCATCTTTGTCTCTTACTCCCCGCTCTTTGTCCCTTTGGGGCAAATAAATCTCCTTTGTGCTGAAAACTTGGTCTTGGTGTGTCCTGTGCCTATTCCAGTCCTATCAATTTCCTCTTCCCTTTGAGTACACAAAGCCTTTGAAGGGGGGGTGCACACGTGGTGTGCAATAAGCACTGGATACATTTCTCATATTTGCATAAGTGCAGAAATTTTTTTGGTTGTACTCCTGTACAGTGGCATGTACAAGAGAGATGCTAAAATGTATTAGACATTTCAGTGAGTTAGCTAAGGAAAGGGTACCTTTCCAGCTATGGAGCAAGGCAGAATGAGGGACCTCTCTTGCCTTTAGCATGGGAAATCCACCCACTTCTTTTGAATGTGTGTATAAGATGCCAGCCATGTTTTAGATGTTCAACAAGGCTCTCTGGATGTACAGTTTTAAAACGTCTGCATTTCTAGATATTCACATGTTGTAAGCATTGTGTGCATGTAGATTCATTTGTACTACATTTAAATGGTCAAATTGGCTGCCCTGTCATTATTTTCTGTCATTGATCTGTTTGTTTGTTTGTTTGGTTGGTTGGTTTTGTTTTTTCCAGACAGGGTTTCTCTGGGTAGTTTTGGTGCCTGTCCTGGATCTCGCTCTGTAGACCCAGGCTGGCCTCGAACTCACAGAGATCTGCCTGACTCTGCCTCCTGAGTGCTGGGATTAAAGGTGACAGCTTTAATCTGTTGAAGGCAACTCTTCTCCCAAACATTCTCCGCCAGGCCAACTGGCGGTGTCTGGAGAGAAAAGAATGAGTCAGGGTAAAACTGACCAATCTGCTCCTAAGTTGAAAACTCTCCTTGGGCAGTTCGGTTGCTGTTGGACAGATGCCCAGCCTCTCACATTTCCCACCCTCCATATTCATGTCTGAGATAGCATGTGGGTCTTTAGAGGTTATGGCCCCCTCGGCCTCATGTTGGTCCTGTGGTTGATTTCCACTTCAGGGCAGCTGGCCAGTGCTGAACGTGTACTTGCTTCCTTGGGTGAAGAGATTTTGCTCTTTTCTGGTTCTGGCAGTCTGCCATTGCCTTGGGGTTTCTATTGCTGTGAAGAGACACCATGGCCATGTCAACTCTTGGAAAGGAAAACATTTCATTGGTGCTGGCTTACATTTCAGAGGTTTAGTCCATTATAGTCAAGATGGGAAGCATGGCAACACACAGGCAGACATGGTGCTGGAGAAGGAGTTGAGAATTCTACATCTTAACTGACAGGCAGCATAAAGAGAGAGAGACATTAGGCCTGGCTCGAGCATTTGAAACTCCAAAGACCACCCTCTAGTGGTATACTTCTTCCAACAAGGTCACACCTACTTTAGCAAGGCCATACCTCCTAATAGTGCCATTCCGTGGTGACCAAGCATTCAAATCTGTGAGCTCTTATGGCCATTTCTATTCAAACAACAGCAGCTGGCCCCTGCTGCTTCCTGAAGTGGTCTTTCCAGCCTCGTTGATAGTTTCCCACCATACATTTATGATGCTGGGAGGTACAGTGGCTGCCAACCACACTCACCTCCAATTGCTTTCTATGGTGTCCTCCTCTCGGGATGTCACTATCTTAAAGGAAAATGACACTTCTGTTCAATAGGCACCTCAGCCATTTGTCCCAGATTTGAAACATGGGATGGACAATTCAGGGTAGAGGTTGGGGTGTGCCAGCTATATTCTGTACCAGATAGGGACTGAGGGATGCTGGGAGGACCTGGCAGCCAGGTCTGTGTTGATATGTTAAATAGGCATCTCAGCCATTTGTCCTGGGTTTGAAACTGAACAACTTTTCTTTCCATTTCGTCTCAAACCACTGAGCATTCTTGCCCCCACCTCTCCTCCCCCATCCCCGCTCTGAGACTTCAGTAAATGAGACAGCAGCACTGGACACCTAGGGGTCAGCTTCCTTTGCTTGCCCTTTGAATAAAAAAAAAATGAAATAAAAGGAGGAGGCCGTGACTACTCCTGAAGTATGGAGATTTTTATTGTAGTTATAATGGGAGAGAGCAGGCAAAGGGAAGAGACCAAGCTGAACATGGCTGGCAGACTAAACCAAACCATGAAGAGAAGGGTAGGGAGAGCAAGAGAGGAAAGCCCTAGAGGGGTGTCCTGGACCTAGAGGCCAAGAGTGACCAAAAGGGACTGGTGTAGCCAAAATGGCTGGCTTATATAGGGAAGAGCAACTTGGGAAAGGGCTGCTCAGTCCAGTCCCTGGGCAGGATGAGTTCAGGGTAGATGGCTGTATATGCCAACAGGTAGGGGCTGAAGGACGCTGGGAGAACCTGGTAGCCAACATCCGCTTTGGTTTGTTAATAGACACCCAAGTTAGCCATTTGTCCCCGATTTGAGACCTAACACCCTTGGATCCGCAGGTAGGAAAGACAAACACATGTCCTACTCTGCTACTCTGGAGGGGAATTCTTTGTCTTCCATCCTTCCACTTCTGGGAACGCCAGGCCTCCTAGCTCTCTAGAGGGAGGAAGTGGCAATCTTTGTTGAAGAGAAAAGTAGAGGTTTAGAATCTTTCCTACCTCCATGAATCTGACTTTCTACATCTTTCATTGATAAAGATGGCCAAAAAGGGAGAGCTTCATGTTTTCAAAGTTAATCAGTAACCTCTTATCTTTTCTATAAAGGATGCCATCTCATTTTTTTTATGACTCAGTTTTAGGGATACATGGCTCAATAGCGCATTAAGTTTTTTTTTAAATGTGTTTCTATTTTACTGGAAGACAAAATGCCCTGGAATTAAAAAGGAGTGACTGACTCTGTATGACAGGGAGGACTCCAGGGGTGACATCTGAGTCGGATCCATTGACGACAAGAATCAGACAATAAAGCAGGCCAGTGGAGATTTTCAGCTCCAGTGGTGCATATAGGCCGGTCATACATAGTGAGATGCCCTTATATACTTGTTCTCTCTCTCTCTCTCTCTCTCTCTCTCTCTCTCTCTCTCTCTCTCTCTCTCTCTCTCTCTCTTTCTCTCTCCTATCACTCTCTCTCTGTTTTTCTACCTCTAATTGAGAATCTAAATCCTTCTCCCCCGCAATGTGATCATAGTATGCAAGTATAACATTTTATTTAATGTTTCTCCACTAGCCCCAAGGATAAAATAATGCAGCTCCTAATGCAGTCTCTCGCTCTCCCTCTACAGTGAAGTTCCTTTGCCCTTTCCACAAGCAGGCCTTCTTACAGAACCACCATAGCTCTTCCAGTGGTCCTAAGGGTCTTTAAAATTCTTAGGGCTGGATCTGCCAGCATGATATATCCCAGTTCCTTTGCTTAGATTATTTCTACTTCTTTCTATCCATTATTTCTGTTCTTTCCATCCACCCAATTTAAGGGGGGGGCATGCATTTTTCAAACACTCCCATTCTCTTTTCTACTTACTCTTGAACTGAAATTTTAAGAAAAGTGATGGGATACACAGCTATGTGCAAAGTAATCAAAGAGGAAGACCTGCGTGAAGTCCAGGAAGAGGTTAGGAAACCCACCTCCAACTAAAGTGAAACCATTTGCCAGTCAGTGAGGGCATAGGATCTCCTGAAGATGAATGAGATGGTTCTTAATATGAACAAAATCCTTCCAGTATACTCTGGTTTGTGAAGTGAAAACATCGTGGTGAATCGTCTGGGTACATATGGCAACATCCTACTTGAAGTCTTATTTTTTTAGTACCAGGCTCTAAATTTACCCCACTTAAGGCTCTGGAATACCACTGCTTGCCATACAAAATCAAGAATACTTCAGGAGTACAAGGGAACTGCCTGACTGCCATGGGCATGCTCCTGAAACAATATCTTCAACAGATTTTGTCAACAATTTCCATTTTTGTACCAACCAGAAAATACATCAGAGTTTTTTTAGAAGCGGAAAATTATTTTGTACTGTGGGCAACAGTTCATATTTTCTTCCTTAGGTGTGTATCTTGTGTAGGATGTGTGGCAAACAAAACACTTCTCTAAATCAGAATTATACCACAAACAATATTTCCCATTTAAATCCTCAAAGCAAGAGGCCAGCTTGACTAACTTGGAATGTTTGTTGGGAAGGGTTAGCAGGACAAACAGGAAGACCAAGGAAGCCCAGACTTGGATTTCTCCAAGCCTCCTTTGGGCCCATCAGTCTGGAACCATTGACTACGTTCACCTTCCAGACATGACTGCCACCTACAGAACAGAGTTGGGAAATTCTGAGTGGACAGAGGCTCAAAGTGAATCGTAAGGAAAGAAGTATTTATAAACTTAGTGAACAGCTCTGGGATATATATGTGGGAGGAAAGAGAAGAAAAGAGTCAGGAGAGGAGAGGAGAGGAGAGGAGAGGGGAGAGAGAGAGAGAGAGAGAGAGAGAGAGAGAGAGAGAGAGAGAGAGAGAGAGAGAGAGAGAGAGAAACCAAAGTACTTAATTGCCCAGTAAATAAAAATGTAAACTGTGCTCTGGAAGGGGATTAGAAGTCTCAGTTAAAAACTCTGATTTGCAGTAAATAAACTCAAAGGGTTGGAGTTAGCTTCATTCTGAGATCTTGCCGGTCAAAGTGTACTCAGAGGCTGAACGTGTTCTCGGTGATATCTATAAAGAACAAATCTTAGTAGAAAGTTAGAACCATTTTATTCAAAACCATCCTCCTTGCCTTTTTCTGAGAAAAATTCTAAAAATAAGGTAACTGATAATTTCTCATAATTCATTCTAGGTTCTCAAAACACTATAGATTATTGACAAGATTAAGAAGAAATCAAAGATTTTTCTGTGTCAAATACAAAAATTGCAGACTTTTAAAGACAATGATCTAGTTTGGGGTCATTTCAAAAGCTCTACTCAGGCAATACACCATAAAGAGACAAGGAACTTGAAAGAGCTGACTTGCAACACATAGCTTCCATGGTTAGGCAATGGAACAAGAATTAAGAAATAAGCAATTCCCCAGTGATTTCATTAGAAACAACTTCTAATATAAGAATTCTCTTTACTTTTCACTAAAAGACATGCTCTTGAAGTGCTAACATCTTACTTTAAACAGCAAAGTTTATACAACTACAGCACTACTATACTTCAAAATACTCATGTCTCAACCTGATACAAGTGTTCTGATGACCACTGTTCAATAATTTTCAGAATTTCTCCTCTGAAATCTCTTGAAAAGGCAATTTGAAGGCATGTGGGTGTCTTTATCACTGCCCCCACCCACCCCGCCACAGACCCAGAAAGTATTATATAGCTTAATCCAACATTTTGGATTTTCCCAAATACTGAATCTACCCTCAGAGAATGAGCAATTGCCTCCATTAACAAGTATTCAGAAGGAGAGTTCAGAGAGTTAAAATGGTTTTGAGTAAAGAGCACTACATTAAAATACAACCATGACCTTCCAGAGTGACTGTCGTGAATGACAACCGTGCCTGATGAACGAATTCCAGTGCATTACAGGAGATTAGGTCTGTAAACACCCATACAGCCTCCTCAAGAATGGGCAATTTTCTTTTTCCCTTAAAGGAAATTTCTCATTATTTCCGATACACCTCTCAGTATGCATGAACATAGCTGGAGTGTAAGGCAGAATAATGTCCTTTCAAAAATGCTGGTCTTCTAATCCCCACAATATGCAAATGTGTTACTTTAAATGGCAAAATAGATGCAGGGTTGTGATTAAACTAATGATATTGAGATAGTGAGATTATCCTGAATTATCTGGGTGACCGCAATGTAATCACAAAGATCCTTGGAAGACAGAGATGGAGTTAGGTAAGGAAATAAGGCAACAGAAGCTGAGGTCAGAGCATCAGAAAGATTTAGAGATGCTAAATTTCTGCCTTTGAAGAGGGAAGAAGTGATAGCAAGCCTAGGAATGGAGGTAAACTCCAGGAGCTAAAAAGGAGAATCCCCTCCCAGAGCCCACCGAATGACCCCTCTAGGACCTCTGACCCCAGAAATAAGAAGAGGAACCTGTATTTTTTCAAGGCAATAACTTTGTGGTAATTTATTGTAGTATGAATAAAAAAAACCAAACACAATTGGAGATGATATTTATTTTTTTTCTTGCCTACCCTTGAGTGTTTGTTCTCCACTTTACATTCACATGATGAAATCCTTACCCTTAAATTATGATACATGGAGATAGGGCTTTTGGAACGTGATTAAACCACATAGAGTTCTTAACAGTGGGATTAAAATACACCCTGCTGGCTTCCTGTGGCAACCCAACATCAAGTCTGAAAGTGCCTTGATTTTGTACTTTCAGCCTCTGTAAGAAATAAGTCTGTATTGCTATAGGCGCCCAGTCCATGGTGTTTTATTACAGTGACTGAGTGAACTAAGATACCAACCCAAGGCAAATACTTTACTTTTCTGTTGCTGTGGTAAAACACCTTGACAAAAGCAGCTTAGGAAGGGTTTCCTTTGCCTCACAGCTCAGGAGAATATGCAGGGAATACACTCGTGGCAGGGAAGCTAAGTTGGTGGGGAGAAGAGGCTCCTCATATTGCATCTACCATCAGGAAGCAGAGGTGAGTGCCTGTGCTCTGTGTGTGCCCCTTCTCATATACTGAAGGACCCGAGCCTAGGAAATTGTGCTCTCCTCTTAGGATGGATCAGTCCCTTCTCAATGAACCCATTCAACATAATCCTTCACAGGTATGCCTAGTGCAATGGTTCTCAACTCTTTAATCCAATGCCTCATGCCGTGGTGACCCTCAACCACAAAATCATTTTCATTGCTGCTTCGTAAATTGTAATTTTGCTACTGTTATGAATCATGATGTACACATCTGTGCTTTCCAATGGTCTTAGGTGACCCTTGTGAAAGGGTCATTCACATGGGCCATGGCCCACAAGTTAAGAACTTCTGGCACAGAGACTGCTCACAAGTGACTTCAGATGCTCTCAAGTTGGCAACACAAATCATCACAGCAAATACTAACCTTTGGAGGCCCTTACATAGGTGCATTTGTAAGCTTTCTGTGCCTTTTTGGGAAAGGAATCCTATACAAAAGCTGTTCCTTCTTTGTAGTTGGAAAGTCCCCTCAAGACTGCCCACACAGGCTTCTGCCCTACTGAAACACATCAGACTCTTTCAAATCTTGATTGTGTCCATCGACAGTGTTCATTGTGAGTTGATCACTACACTGTGCTGGCCTATAATAAATCATTACATTGGAAGAGCATCCTTGTAAAGGAAGAGGGAAAAGAAGATCTTTGTAGCATGTTTGTAGCTTGAGTTTTTCTCTCTGGGTCCCGCCAAGCCCTAGCAGTCCCATAGCCCACTTATAAACATACAGATGCTTATATTATTCAAACTACTCGGCCATTAGCTCAGACCTACCATTGTCTAGCTCTTCTTACTCTTATACTCAGCCCATATCTGTCAATCTATATGTTGCCATGTGTTCCATGGCTTTACCTGCTGCCTTTACATGACAGCAGGCTGGCGTCTCCTCCAGACTTCCACCTTCCAGCCTCTCTGTTTGTCCCACCTATTCCATACTTCCTGCCTGGCTACTGGCCAATCAGTGTTTTATTTATTCACAACATACAGGACATCCCACAGCACATGTTTCCTTCAATGATGTATTTGAGGACATGCATTTGTTCACAAATCTGTGGAAACTTGTGTGCTGCTTTATGCATTGAAATATATAGTCTTTAAAAAAAGATTCATTTATTTTGTGTGCATGTATGTCTGTGGGAGGGTGCCAGAGCCCCTGGAACAGGAGTTACAGACAGTTGTGAGCTGTCTTCTGTGTGCTAGGAATTGAACCTGGGTCCTCTGGAAGAACAGCTCATGCTTTTAACCTCTAAGCCAACTTTCCAGCCCTGAAACGTAAAAGCAGCTGAGAAGTTGAAGTCTCAGACAATGAGAATTCACAGAAACATCAACATCTGCCATGGAAGCAGGAGTTATTTTTGCCTCTCTTCTTCCTTTCCTCCCTCTCCATTGCACTGTCTGAGTTGGGGCATTTTCTAACTAAAGAGCTATTGAATGGAAAGTCAGGGTGTGACTGGGCACCTTTTGGGGTCAACGGTTTGAGTTCTGTGAGAAGACTGGGGGCTGTGGCAACATCTGGGCCTGCGATGATGATAGGAACTACGGTGCGCTTGCACAGGGACCTTACCTTTAGCTCCTCATGGTGGAAATAAACTGAATCAACTGCTCCCTGCCATCCTGGTTTCTTTCATGACAGAAAAAGAGATCTTAGTCATTGCTTCTTTCATTACTCATCCATTTGAAAGCTGCTATCTGCCAAGCTTCCCAAGACCCATCCAAGTGTTACTTCAGTGAGTGCTCCCCGACTGTCAACTTAAGATTCCAATCTCCTTCCCCATTCCACACTGCCTACCCTCTCCTCTGTGTCCCTTTTCTCCATCAATGTCACCACTGACATATGACATATGCTCATGTCTGTCTTTTCCCACATGGAAAAAACACATCAGGGTAGGGAGTTTTATTATATGGATACTGTGTCTCTAAGGGCAGTGCCTGGCCTGAGGTTCATCTTCCATAAATATTATTAAATAGATGAACAAAATACCTGTGGAGGTCATGCTGTGCCAAGCACTGTTCTTGTTGTCAGGCAAAACTGAGTACAAAGGGCGCTGGAGAGATGGCTCAAGGGTTAAGAGCACTTGCTGCTCTTTCAGGGGACCCTGGTTCAGTTCCCAGCACCCACATGGTATCTCCTTAACTTAAGGTTTGAGGAATCTAACACCCTGGTGCTCTGTGGGCACCAGGCATGCACATAGTACACAGACACACACTCAGGCAAAACCCAGATGCTCCTGAAATAAAAATAGATAAATCTTTCGAAAACAAAAGGCCTGAGTACAAGAAAGAAATGTCCACCCTAAGGGCAGTAATTGTATTTTAGCATAGGTATACATCCTACAGATATATAAGTATACATCCTAAAGATATATGAGATTTCCCTTCAAGGCACTTAATCTAGACTTGGGAACTTACATAGGCGTTCCTAGAGGAAGTGTGGTCTAAACTGAATGTGAAACTTCATTGTGAGTCACCATGAAAAAAAGTGGCGATGGAGAAACGTGAGGATTCCAGGTAGGGGAAGAACAGGTGCGAATAAGTGAGACCAGGAAGACTGTGGCGTGCTAGAGAACTAAGCACACTTCAGCATGAGTTGTGATTTTTGTGTGTGGTAAGAACACCTCCCATGTGCTCTGTGGGGATACTCTTTCTTTCTTGGCCTATTGGCCATCAGTCCTAGAGGGGAAGGAGGCAGATTGGGGGGTGGGGACAGAAAGCTTTGTACACGGCCCATGAGCAGAAATGGAAGGAGGTCTCCAGGACAAAGGCTTCAGTGAATCAGCTCAATTTTATTCTACAGTATAAGGAATATATGGGCTTGGGGAGCCTGAGGGACAAACCCTAATTTGCATTAAGTGACATGCTCTTGTCACAAGGCTTTGGATGTGGCAGTAGGGTCCTATAGCAGAGCTCTTAGCACAAGTCTTCTTAGCAGGGATCTGTGCCAACGGTCAAATTAAAGATGAATCAGGCATCTGATTTAGAGACAGGCATCTGGTTTAGAGACAGTTTTCAGATAAGGTCAGTCCTCCAGGCCCAGGGGCATCCTCCAGATAAGAGCAGGTAGGGAGCAGGAGGTCTTGCTGGAAAGGGAGGGAAATTCCATATTGCAGCTTAGAGAAAGCTGTAAGGTTCTGGCCGACTGTGACCTCTAACCAGCCAGCAATGTCTTCTAACAGTGTTCCATCCTTTAGCCAATTTTTAAGTGCATAATTTAGTGTTGCCAGTTATGAACATAACGTACAAAAGATCTCTGCAACTTATTGTCATGTGCAGCTGACACCATGAAGTCTCTAAAAGAGGAGACAAAATGTATGGAAATGGCTAGGGGAAAATCACGGAGAAATTAACAAGCCACATCAGGGAGCTCGAATTTTATTCTGTGGTTTCCAGGTATAAAGGGCAAATGAATGTGGTTTTCACTTTACAAGGTCACTTCTATGGTTTGAAATAGAAGGAGGAGCAGGATAGGACAAAGGGAATTCCCAAGACATTTAAGTGGCTAAAAAGGCAAGACCAGACTTCTGTGTGAGTGAAGAAAGTTCAACTCATGCTTTATGCTTTGCCCAGGCATTTATCCAGCAGATATTTATCAAATATGTGATACATCTTTTCATGAGTACTAGACACAGAGCATGGATAAGACTATTCTGACCTCCTGAAGCCTCCATTTAAAGCTATACTTTCTTTTACATTTTCTCCCCCTGTCCAGCTAAGAATGTGACAAGAGTAAAATATGCAAAGGTGATGAGAGAGAGGTCTAAGGCAAGAGAACAGAAGCGTGAGGATCTGGAGCATAGCATATTTAAGCCATGGGAAAGCCGGGAGGTGGCCAGCGGCAAGAGGGTAAACACAAGAAGAGGATGGTGTTATATTCTGATCTGCCCCTTGAAATCCCACCCCCTTGGCACCGCCCTGTGTCCTGACATAAAAGCCCCATTCTAAGGAAAAACTCCTCCTCCTCTCCCCCCCTCTCTCCCTCTCTCTCTCTCCCTCTCTCCCTCTCCAACCCCTCTCCCTTCTCTCTCTGTCCCTCCCTCCCTCCCTCCCTCTCCTTTTCTGTCTTTCTGCCTCTTCATCTCTCTATTATAATAAACTCTCCACGTGGATGCAGCGTCCGGGGTGTGTATCACTGGCCAGCGCCGCTGCCACCATACCCCTCATGGCTTGCATCTCGCTGCATCTGCCCAGCATGGTTCTCTGCACGCACGGGATACCCTTGCACCCTCGCCCCCACTCCTCCCCCCACTCCTCCCCTCCCCCGTTGGGGCAGGTGACATGAGGCTCTGCAAGTCAAGGGAAGGTGAAGAGATTTGCTCTTAATTGTGAGTGAACCATTGCTGCTGTTGAAGATTAACTGTGAGAGGGTAAGAGTGTCCAGATTGGGGTAGTTAGCAGGCCTATTAAAGGATGATGATGATGATGATGATGATGATGATGATGATGATGATGATTCTAAGCTAGGAGCTAACTGGAAGTAGCTAGAGATAACTGGACACAAATCCAACAGGATTTTCCGAACATTTTGTATGGGGGTTGGGAATAGTTGGAAAGAAAAATAGAAGGGTGGAGAACGATGCCTTAATTTTGGGCCAAGTGTCTGGGTGAGTGTTGGTGTTATAATATGAAATGGGAAGAAAAAGAAAAGAAAAAGAAAAAAACCAGAAAGAGAAGGTACATTGCAAAAGAAGAGTTCTCATCTGGCTATGTGTTTGAGCTTTGAGTGAGCTTGGTTGGGGTGACTGGATTCATGTGCCTTGAATTCAGCTGAGAGGTCTGGAATTATGAAAGTGAATATCACTCTCAGACAGTGCTGAAGGTCATGGTCTGATAGCCGTATAATGGAATAAGGAGAGAAAAGAAAAGAAAACTGAAAAGTGAGCCCTAGAGTTTGACCAAACTCAGGAGGAAGGAGGCTGAGAAGAGGCCAACAAGGGAGTCAGAAAATAAGAATATGGAAGACAAGTCAAAAACGTGCTTCAGGCCAGGCGGTGGCTGCCCACACCTTTAATCCCATTACTCAGGAGGCAGAGCTAGGAAGATCTCTGTGAGATCGAGGCCAGCTTGGTCTACAGAGTGAGTCCCAGGACAGCCAGAGCAACATAGTGAAATTGTCTCAAGGAAAAAAAAAATGTATCCACAAAAGACAGGAGAAAGGGCCAGCAGGTAGGAGAGGTAACTGGGAGAAAACTCAGGCAAAGCAAGAGAAGAAAGAATTCAAGGAAAGAGTGCTGTTGGGGTTGTTAGAGTCCAGGGCAGCCACGCAATTCCACTTTGGTGGCTGTTAAGGGATCTGTTCCTGAGGAATAGGTGAGACCCCCAAACCAGAGACTGTGACTTTAGGTTGATGTTCACAGTCTGGTATGAAGAGGGAAAGATAAACAACAAACAGAACAATCTCCCACCAATAATAAGACCAGGGGCCAACTGCCCTTGGGCTGGAGAAATCACAAACTCTAGAAGAGAACTTGCTGTTATTGTTTGGCTAACCTGTTGCCAAACCGCCTTCAAAATACTCACATGTAGACTCCATCTGAGAAGTCTGAATTCCTACTGAAACAGGCAGTGGTTAATGCATAACTGGCCAAAGTGTTAAGAATAAGTGATGGTGGCATGCTTGGCCCCAACTGGGACAACTCTAACAACCCTTCTGAGGTTCAGGGAACATCATAAAAGAGGGTTTGGAAAGAGTGTAAGAGCTGAGGAAGGGAAGACATGCAATGAAAAGATGTCACCTGGACATGATGCATCATGAACTCATTACAGTAGTGTCTACCTGTACAAGTCAAGGTCGGGGCCATCAGCATTCCATCATGGATAAGGAAGGGGCCCATGAGTCCCCACCACTTCCAGAGGGGACCATTTGCAATAACACTCGTTTAGGAATGGGGTGTCACGTTCTTCAGTGGTACAACCATTGACACATTGTCCAAGTCCCACCGAGTGACTTCTCATCTAGGCTTGAACAAGTAAATCTAATTAAGCTCCATGGGCCACACACACAAAAGAAGACAGGAGAGTAGGATGGGGCTCGTTGGGATGTGGGAGAAGGGTGCCAGGGGGTGACAGAGGAGGATGTGGGAAGTGCTGAGGGGTGAAAATGACCAAATTCATTATACGACCGTGTAAGACCATCAAACTAATAAAAAAGACGAACTCTGGGGGCTGGAGATGGAGCTCAGCTGGTACAGTGCTGGCCTGACATGCAGGAAGCCCTGGGTTTGGTCCTCAGTACAACGTAAGACTGGATATGCCTGTATCCGAGCACTAGGGTGTAGAGGTAGGAGAACCAGCAGTTCAAGGTCCTCTGCTACTCCCTGTCGCTATATAAGGAGAAAAGGAAGAACAGGAGAGAAGGAATGAGAAAGGAGGGAAGGGATGGATGAGGCCAAGATGAACCAAGATATTGAAGAGAGCTTCCCAGTGGGAAGGGATGAAGACCAGGGGGACATGGGATAGCAGCTGGAATGAAGCTCCATGGCCAGGAGGGAGGGATTGAGTGTTCCAAAATATGACAGGATGACCCTCAGTGCCTGGTAAGTCCACAGAGAAAGAGAACAAGTGTGTGAGCACATAATTATCTGCCGAATGAACAAATGACTAGTATGACATGGGAAAAATCTGATTTTGTCTTTTAAAAAAACCAAAAACCCTAGACTAGGGATGCCAGAAATAGAAACCCCCAAAGTACAAGATGTTTTCCTCTAGCTTTTGAAAGTATTGCTCCCTGCTGTGCGGTTTTAATGCTGGAAGGCATCAAAAGTGATGCAAAATTAATGCAGAATTAATATTTTATCAGAAAACTTTCATTTCCTTCAATATGTGCTTTGAAATGTGTACTCGCTTTAATGTTATCGTTAATGTTCTCATGTTCATGAATTCTATAAATAAAAAAATACAAGTTAGGGCCCAGCTTACTTAAGGCAAGTCTTCCTCAGAAAACCACTCAGGCAGAGATGCCACTGAAATCATCCTGCTTCTCCTGGCGTTACCTTATACCCCACACTGCAAATATAAAAATGCAAAACAAAACTAAAGCCCACCAGGCTGCTATTCAGATGAACTCAATAAACTTTTTTGGGACTGGATCCATACAGTTCCTCCTTTTCCTGGATCTTGATTTAAAACAAAAACAAAAAGAAAACAACAACAACAACAACAACAAAACCATTTGTGTAAGGAAATGGTAGGTGAGAACCACTGACAGTCACTCTGGCTACTACGTGACTATTAATTTTAAAGGATGTTGGGTTCAATACACATTATTCAGGTGGATTGTCTTCAAAATAGATTTATCAAGGGAGTTACAGTGTTTTTCCATAAACATGATGCTGGGGTCCTAAGGAAAGACAATCTCTGGTCCTGGCCAGCAAAGGGGATTTGGGAATTTCTTGCTCTTATACATTAATGTGGGCTTTCCATACCTTGTGACCTAGCCTATATAGGAAGGCAGTGAGTAAGAAAATAAAGTTATGGTTCACAGTTGCTATAGGTATGGACAATAGAAGCCTGGACTTGCTTGAATCTGCTGGAGGATACTGCAAGGCCACAGCGGTTTGACTATCCTTTGCCACTATGTACCTAAAGAGAAAGATGGGGCTGTGGGGAGGCATGGCCTGTTTCTTGAGAAAAAGAGAGAGTGCGCAAGGCAACTGGAGCATCTGCAATCTAACAGCGACTTCAAGAGAGTTGCCTGTCTTTAGAGCTCTAGTTCTTCATCCGTAAAATGGAAAGATTAAAGGACCAGTCACAGCACCAGGCTCTGAGTGTCCAGGGAACAGGAGTTCTGAGCTTTTTTCCTGTGAAATCCATTTGCTGGTGATCAGATCTTCTTGCTGTGATTAAAGTTCCTGAGATGTTCAACCTGGAGCTGTGTCCTCCAGGAAGGCTCTCTTCTGCCTCAGGCAAATTTTCTGCAAGGGGATTAGAAGCCCTGTGTCTAATTATCTTTTTCTCCTGGTCACCTAGATTTCTAGGCCCTTGTCCCAGATTTTCAGTGCACAACAGTGCCCCCCCCTCCAACTCCCTCTCCAATTGAAACCCAAAAAGTAAAGTGAAAGTACCCAAGCAACTAGGACATTTTGATGGCAGGCCTCAGGTGACGGACAATTTACACGTTTAAATCCTGTTGATACCAAAAGGGAAAGAAGTGTGATGAGAGCCTTTTCTGCATCCCTGAAGGGACATTTCCTAGAAAGCTGCTGTCTGTGACAAGCACCTCTTAGCCATTTTTATCTCTTGCTAGCAATGTGCTAGGAGCAGGACTTCAGCTGCATGAGTATTTAAAGACAATAAAATATCAATATTAAGGCCCAAGGTATGAGTGTTGGGAGAGATGGTTTGAATTTAGTAGCTTGGTGAGAAAAAAAAATTCAGTAAAACAGTGTCACAGAGGCCAGTGGTTTTCTACCATAAATGACTTTTCCAGATGGACAACACTGGTGCCTCATGATGGACTCCTGGCTGGATTTTCAAACGCCTGCAGGAGGGATGCCTATCCAGGCCACAGAACTCAATTGGTTATCGATAATATGTGAATATGCATTTTCCAAATTGCTCTTCCTATTAGGACTGTCAGGCCCAAGAGGTCAAGTCTGTGTTCCTGAAGTCTGCCTGTTTAAAGACCCCTCCCTGCGGATGCTCCTGTTGTACCCACCAGATGAATTTATAGTACTTGTCACTCTTAGGAACCAGGGAGAATACCCAATTAGAAGCAAAGAGGGAAGCATCCAGAATTTCTCTTTTCCGGGAATCACCCATGGTTGCCTCAGGGAGAGCTTCTGACAGCTGGCCAGGTGAGGGGAGCTCCTGCCCTGTGAATAGCTGGAAGGGAGCGCTAATGAGGAGCAGAAGGCTGATGGAGAAGTCTCTTTTGGGAAGAGAGAGGATTTGACAGAGGGATGAGGTCACCTCATTATGCTCTGCTGAAGTGGGAGCACTTAGGTTTGGTTGTTTAGTTTTTTTTATAAACTATCAGCTCCCCCGAGAAAGGCTTACCTGATTGATAGAGTCTTACACTTTCACTACGTGTTGCTTTATATATTTTGAGAGTGGTATATGCTCAGAGGAAACTCAGAAACCACAGAGGATTTGAGCCACAGGACTAGAAAGATTTGGTCATCACAGTCAAACATTATCATTGTTAACATTTGATTCTTACAGATTCTGATTTTCTTCTTCTGGAGACCATTATGCCTAATATTATGAAATATGGTCTTTGATCAAGACACTGACTTTTCTGTGAACATGTGTGTCACCTGAACCATGCATGGTATAAAAGGAATGTGAAGATGTTGCTGTTCTCACTGTACTGCCACCATGCAGGGGAGTTTCAATCCCTTCCAAAGGCTGCCAGGGCTATCTCTCTCCATTCCACACCCACTCTACCCCAAGCCACCTCCAAAATCCACATCAACCTCTAAGAGGGGACTTTACCACCATTGAGGATTCCTTAAAACAAAAAGGAAGGAAGACAACCTTCAGTGTGCTTCATGGCTGCTGGCTCTGTGCACTGGTTAAGATGGTCCCTGGATGGAAGGAGCCCTAAGATAGGGTCTGGGAACTGATGCACGCCTCTCACAGGGTATCTGCCTGCAAGCTTCCTGGAAGTTAAGTTGCAGTGGGAGACGGGAAGCCATACTGCCTTCTGCAGTTAAGTCTAATGTCAGCGCTGGTGGCCTGGTCTCCATTTGCTTGTTTATGTCTTTTAGGTGACTGCCAATATTCAATCAGGTTGACTTATAAAATGGCAATTCCAACTGGATCAAACTATTATTCTTTACTGGCCAGATCCTAGAGAAAAGAAGTCAGTTGTTGGAACCACAGGCACTGAACATCAAAAAAGAAAGTAGCATTTGTAGTGTTTTAGACACAAAACACAGCGCCTGAGTGTACACTTCACCAAGAATGGAAACATCGTAAGGATGAAGAACAAGCCATTCCAAGTCTTTAGGAGTAGAGGATTTCCTCAAATGTCTGTTCTTAATTGCAGGGCAGCTCTCCCAGCTTATTTTTTCAGATTTTCTGATCATCTTCATCCATTTTACAATATATATATTCAGACAACACAAAATACAGTAATATACTAGATATAGGATTATCTGATCATTTTAATGAGTTAAATAATTGTTTGATTAAATCTAAATCTAATTTAGATTTAATTTTGAAATCTAATTTAGAAAATTGATCTCTTTAGAAAAAAAAAACTTCCTACATTTAGGACACGAAGAAGCTTCCTAGCCTTTCCTCGTGCTTCTAGTCAAAGTTATTCATGCTTTTAAAAATAAAATGTTGTATTATAGGCTATTGCCACCTAAAGGTGGAAGGTAAATCCATATCGCTGAAGATACTATGCACTTCAGAAACAGGGCCCAGAAGTTCCTGAGCTAGAACTGACACAAAAGCCTCCACCCTGAGGACTGGCTTTCATGATACCAGAAGGTACCATGGAAGCTTCCAAAGGAGGAAGAAATAGCAGTCCTACCCAGCTATGATGTCTATGAACTACAACAGTGACCAGCGTGGCAAGCTAACCCTATGGGTGCAGTAGTGGTGCTCATGCCTTTGCGATAACCAACAGCTCTCTGATGGGACTTCAGACCCATTCAACAGGAGGGAAATCGTGTCCGGTATGGAAACCTAGCCAGTTACTACTCAGGACTAGTGAAGTCATGGATCTTGAAGGAGAACCTACAACCATCACTTTACTAAATCAGCATAATCCCTCACTGCACTCTACATATGTATACCACAGATCAGTGTAGTTCTCACCCCTCATCAAGGAAGCTTCTTTTTGCAACAAGGGAGACCCTTACAGAAAACCACTGCCAATCAAAATGTAGAGCTGTGGAGCACAGTCCCAGTGGATCCATCTACAAACTAAGTTCAGCGCCTAAAGCTCAGGAAATACTGTGGAAGAGCAATGTGTATGTGAAAGATTGTAAGAGCCAGAGGATCAGGGAGTTTGCTATGAGATTGTGTCCCCTAGAGATGTCAGAAGCTACATCCATAAAGTCTAACCAACACGACTGCCTAAGCATGAGGTGAACAGAGACATCACAGACATACTAACATGGATAGGTGCAGGGGAGCTCAGGAGGCCTCAGCCCTGTGCAAAGAACTACAGACAACTAAGGACAGCTGAGATTGGGAGAAACAGTCTTCCCTGTTTTCTTCCCTGGGGAAGAAAGAGGACACAGATCAGTTACCCAATACCCAATGGTCAGTCCTGAAAACATGCATACGAGTAACATTACACAGCTGGAGCAGGTTATTAGACATATGTATGTATATACATGTCACAGCCATCACTTTAAGAGAGGGCAAGAATATGAAAAAAGGAGAGCAAGGAGGGTATGTGTGAAGGGTTGGAAAGCTGAAAGGGAAGGGAGAAATGAAATAATTAAATAATCTCAGAAAGTAAAAGAAGTGATTAATAAACAAAATGTTGATTTATACTCTGGATTATTTTGATTATGCCAAGACATTGCATAATCAAAAACTGACAATAGGTTAAAATATAACATTTAACTTAATTGCAATAACTATATTTTTCCGGTTTGTTTCATGCAAGAATAAACCCTCTATGATGTTTATCCGATATCAGTGTCACTAGGCTCTTTTTAAAAAACAGAATTCATAGCCAGTTGATATTTTCCAGCCACTAAAATAAATGCAAATATCCAAAATCAAAATTTCATTCGTAGCTCTGTCACAGTGTGGGGAGAAGGTATTGTGTCTCATTTAAATAGTTCATTTTATATTTAGTCATGAGATAATGAATGTTGTCAGGGCTTTTTGAAGTCACCACTGATGTGAATTAGGGAAATAAAGACTTGAAAATAGAATGGTAAATTTTATCTGGGAAAAAAATAGCCCAAGCAGATAAAAATAGATAATTTTGAAAAACAGCGAATAATGAAAATCAGTTTACATTAGAAGACATAAATCTCCAGCAACACAGACAATAAGAAGACAGCAGCTCATCATGTGGCCCTGAAATAACTATTTTCTCCCCTGGTGCTTTGGATCAAACTTGGGGCACTATATGTAGTAAGTAAGCATTCTACCAATGGGTATACCATATTCTCTATAACAGGTGTGTGTGTGTGTGTGTGTGTGTGTGTGTGTGTGTGTGTGTGTGTGTGTGTGTGTTTCCTTTTATTGAAAATAGATTTTTTTTCTCATATCCTGATTATGGTCTCCTCTCCCTCTGCTCCTCTCCCCTCTTCCTCTCCCATCCAGATATACCAACTTTCTGTCTCTTGTTAGAAAACAAGCAGGCTTTCAAGAGATAATAATAAAATAAGATAAAATATAATAAGATAAAACAAAAACTAACTCATGAGAATAGGACAAAACAGACAGACAGAAGGAAAAGATTAAAAAGAAAAGGCACGCTTCTTCTTCGGGAAAATACCAAATGGCAGACGACGCGGGTGCAGCGGGAGGTCCCCGAGGACCGGGGGGCCCAGGATTAGGAGGCCGGGGCAGCTTCCGCGGAGGATTCGGAGGATTCGGCAGCAGTCTTAGGGGCCGCGGTCGTGGTAGAGGCCGTGGCCGTGGTCGAGGCCGCGGGGCTCGTCGAGGTAAAGCTGAATGAAGATAAGGAGTGGATCCCCGTCACCAAGCTGGGCCGCCTGGTTAAGGACACAAAGATAAGTCCCTGGAGGAGATCTACCTGTTCTCCTTGTCCGTTAAGGAATCCGAGATCATTGACTTTTCCCCGGGCATCCCTAAAGGATGGAGGTTTTTTTTTTTTTTTTTTTTGGTTTTTCGAGACAGGGTTTCTCTGTGTAGCTTTGCGCCTCTCCTGGAACTCACTTGGTAGTCCAGGCTGGCCTCGAACTCACAGAGATCCGCCTGGCTCTGCCTCCCGAGTGCTGGGATTAAAGGCGTGCGCCACCACCGCCCGGCAAGGATGGAGGTTCTAAAGATCATGCCACTGCAGAAATGGGGCTGACCAGCAGACCAGGTTCAAGGCTTTTGCTGCTATCGGGGACTACAATGATCGTGTTGGTCTTGGTATTAAAGTGCTCCAAGGAAGTAGCCACTGCCATCCGAGGGGCCATCATCTTGGCCAAGCCTTCCATTGTCCCTGTGTGAAGAGGCTACTGGGGGAACAAGATTGGCAAGCCCCACACTGTCCCGTGCAAAGTGACAGGCCGCTGTGGCTCTGTGTTGGTGCGTCTCATCCCTGCCCCCAGAGGCACTGGCATCGTCTCTGCTCCTGTGCCCAAGAAGTTACTGATGATGGCCGGTATTGATGACTGCTACACGTCAGCCAGGGGCTGTACTGCCACCCTGGGCAACTTTGTCAAGGCCACCTTTGATGCCATCTCCAAGACCTACAGCTACCTAACCCCCGACCTCTGGAAAGAGAATGTGTTCACCAAATCTCCTTATCAGGAATTCACTGACCATCTTGTGAAAACCCACACCAGAATGTCTGTTCTTAGGACCCAGGCTCCAGCTGTGGCCGCCACATAAGGGTTTTGATACAAGAAAAATAAAGTGAATTAAATCTGTTTAAAAAAGAAAAAGAAAAAAGAAAGAAAGAAAAGAAAAGACACGTGAAACAGATACAGATATGGAGCCCAGTCATTCGCATACCAGGAATCCCGTAAAAACATTAAACTGAGAGCCATAATATATACACAGAAGACATATAGGATAAAAAAAAAAAGAGAAGAAGAAAATACAAAGTAAGATAAAACATAAGATAAAATTTTTTAAAAAGGGAAAAAGCTCAGACATGGTATGAGGAGACAAGAAACCTCCAAAGACACCATTGAGATCATTTTCTCTTGGCCATCTGCTGATGGGCAGGCACCCTGCACCTAAGAGGACTCAGTTTTCCCAGTGAGACTCACCTGGGGAAAACTCAAGATGAGTACAGCAGAATGTCATTAGGAGTCACTTTATTGCAGCTTTTTGTTGTTGTTTTTGTGTTTGTGTTTGGAACAGGAGTGTTTGGTTTTACCCTTAGTGTCTGGGCTATCTAGTCTCGGGTTCTTGTCACTCAGACAGTGTCGGTGTCAGAGTACGGGTTCCATCTCGTGAAGCAGGCATTAAGTCAAATCAGATATTGGTGGTCTGCTCCCACGAACTTCGTGCCACCATTGCACCAGCATGTCTTGCAGGCAGGACATCCTTTTAGATCAAACAGTTTGCAACTGGGTTGGTGTTTACATTTCTCTTTTAGTGGCATGCAGAGAACCCTCCTGTACCAAGGACACTAACAAGAAAGGGGGAAAAGCTCCGCGTAGGCAACAGCGTGGCTTCTCTGTGTTCAATGAGTTATGCAGATGTCGTCTTCAGCAACGGGGCCATGCTGTCAGCTTATGGAGAGCAACCTACTATAGTTTTGGCAATAGCCTGGGTTATTTGGGGGTTCCCTTGGGACCCCTTTGGCTAACAGCTCAATGAGATACAACCCACACCCAGTATTAGAAGCATCAACTGGTGACAAGATGTCCATTTGGGACTTTGTCACTCGCCTTATTTGGTGACTTCATTTCAATAGTTTTCATGTATTTCAGGAGGCTTCTACTGTATTAGGTTTTCATTCTATTCTCAAGGGCCCCCTAATTCTAGCTGTCTCTCCCCATATTCACTACCTTACCCCCCTCTTCTTTCTTCCTTCCCCTTGGTCCTCCCCTCTTAGTCACCCCCACCTGTTCATAACTATCTATGCTATTTCCCTTTTCTATGGAGATCTATCTGTTTCCTTCTCCCCTAGCCCCTTACTCCATACCTACCCTCTGTGGTTCTATGAATTGTAGCTTGGTTATCATTAACTTAATAGCTAATATCCACTTATAAGTGAATATATACCATATTTGTCTATATGGGTCTATATTACCTTATTCAAGATGATTTTTTCTAGTCTCATCCATTTACCTGTGAATGTCATTGTTTTAACAGCTGAGTAAGACTCCATTGTGTAAATGTACCACATTTTCTTTATCCATTCTTCTTTTGAGGGACATCTAGGCTATTTTCAGTTTCTGGCTATTATGAGTGAACATGGTTGAGCAAATGTCTCTATAGTAGGGTGAAGCATCATTTGGATATATGCCCAAAAGTAGTATAGCAGGATTGTGAGGTAGATCGATTCCCATCTTTCTGAGGAACCACCACACCATTTATCATAATGGCTATATGACTTTGCACCAGCAATAGGTAAGTGTTGATGAATTTCTGAACAGTCTTATTAATAGAAAACACAGAGCCAGATATAGGGGTGAAAACTTGAGAGATATCAGAGGAATAGGAACAGACACATGTTAACCTCACCTCACCAACTCCACAACTTCCAAAAGAGCCAGTTACTTCCTGTCTACCCACGCCTATATGCCTTTCTGTTCTTTTCTCTTGTGTGCTCTCTCAGCCCAGCTACATCACTTCCTATCCTGCCCAGCCCTGTCACTTCCTGTCTGTCTGTACAGACCTCCAGACCTCCATGGTTAACTAGTGTTGGAATTTAAGGCATGTGCCACTACGCCTGGCTCTGTTCCCAGTGTGGCCTTGAACTCAAGATTAAGACAGATCCACATCTCCCAAGTGATAGGATTAAAGGTATGTGTTAACATTGTTTGACTTCTATGTTTACTAGGCTAGCCTTTTCCTCTGATCCCCTGGTAAATTTTATTGGGAGACACAGTATATTGGGGGACACAATACATCACCACAGATGAGTATTCTCCTTACTTTACATCTTTGCCTGAATGAGCTGTCACTTGTTTTATTGATCTTGGCCACTCTGGCCGGTGTAAGATGAAATCTCAAAGTAGTTTTGATTTACATTTCCCTGATGAAGGAAGATACTGAAAATTTCTTAAAGTGTTTCCTCTTTGAGAATCTTGCGTTTACATCTATACCCCATTTTAAAATTAGGTTATTTGTTTTTTTGATATCTAGTTTTGTAAGTTCTTTGTATATTTTGGATATTAGCTCTCAATCAGATGTGTAGTTGGCAAAAACTCTTTCTGCGTGCTGTAGGCAGCTGCTCTGTCTGAATGATGGTATTCTTTGCCTTATTGAAGCTGTTCAGTTTCATGAGGTCCCATTTATTGTTTATTGATGTTAGTGTCTGTACTGATGGTGTCCTGTTCAGAAAGTCTTTTCTGTACCAATGAGGTCAAGGGTATTCTCCACTTTCTCTTCTATCAGGTCCAGTAAATCTGGTTTTATGTTTAGGTCTTTGATCGATTTGGAGTTTTTTGTGCAGGGTGACAAGTGTGAATCTGGGCTGGAGAGATGGCTCAGTGGTTAAGAGCAGTGGCTGCTCATTCAGAGGTCCTGAGTTCAATTCCCAGCAACCACATGGTGGCTCACAACCATCTATAATGAGATCTGGTGCCCTCTTCTGGTGTCTTCTTCTGGCCTGCAGGCATACATGCAGGCAGAACACTGTATACATAATAAATAAATAAATAAATAAATAAATAAATAAATAAATAAATAAATAAATAAATAAATGACAAGTATGAATCTATTTGATTCTTCTACATGCAACTGTCCAGTCTGACCAGCACCATTTGTTGAAGATGCTGTCTTTTTCCAGTGTGTATTTCTGGCTCCTTTATCAAAAATCAGGCATCCGTAGGTGTGTGGACTTATGTCTGTGTCTTCAATTCAATTCCATTGATCAGTGTGTTTGTTTTCATGCCAATAACATCCCATTTTTATTACCATAGCTCTGTAGTACAATTTGAGGTCGGGGATGGTGATAACTCCAACAGTTCTCTGATTATTCAGGGTTGCTCTAGGCGTTATTCTGATTGGTCTGTCTTTATATGTTACTTTATCTTTGTCCCTTGCAGATTTTAATATTCTTTCTTTGTTCTCTACATTTAATATTCTGATTATTATGTGCTGAGGGGGAATTTCTTTTCTGGTCTAGTCTATTTTGTGTATGTTTTTAGTACCTTGATAGGCATTTCCTTCTATAGGTTAGGGAAATTTTTTTGTATGATTCTAATGAAAATTTTAACGAGTATATTCTCCTTTGTCTAATTCTGTTATTCTTAGATTTGGTCTTTTTACAACATCCCAGATTTTATGCTAGTTTTTTAATTTAACATTTTTGACAGAGATATCCTTTTTTTTTCTATCATGTCTTCAATGCCTGAGATTCTCTCTTCCATCTCTTGTATTCTGTTGGTGAGGTTTGCCTCTGAGGTTCTTGCTCAATTTTTAAATTTTTTTATTTCCAAATTTCCCTCAGTTTGGGTTTTCTTTATTGATTCTATTTCCATTTTCAGGTCTGAACTGTTTTATTCATTTCCTTCTGTTCTTTGTGTTTTCATAGATTTGTTCAATGGGTTTATTCATTTCCTCTTTAAGGACCTCTATCATATTCATAAAGGCTATTTTAAGATCTTTGTCTTGTGCCCAGCTGTGTCACAATTCTCAGACCCTACTGACACAGGGTTTCTGGGCTCTAGTGGAGACATATTGTCCTGGCTATTATTGATTATGCTTTTATGCTGGTGTCTCAGAATCTAGGTTTGAGAAGACTGCAATTCTAGATGTTAATATCTAGTCTTGTCTTTGTTGGGTGGGTGTTTTATTCCTTAGTTTCTGATACCCTTTCTGGTTCTTAGGAGAATGTGGTGACTGTGTGTGACCTGGCAGGGAATTCTTCTGGAATCTTGATAGGTGTGGCCACTGGGTAAAATGTGTTTCCTGGTATTGGGAGCTGACACTTAGGAATGGGGATGGGCTAGGAGTGGGGACTGAGAGGGCCCACAGGAGAGTGGACAGCAGGGCGTTCTGCAAAGATCTGCTTAGTGTCCTGGAAATGGGACAGAGAATAAGGAAAGGCCACAGCAGGTAGTCTACTACAGAACTGGGGGTGAGACTCGGGGACTGGATTTGGAGGAGAGGAAGACGACGTGAAGATCTGTAGTTATCCTACCTGCCTTTCTGGCTGGCATGGCTGGTGTATTCCCAGGGAATCCTAAAATAGATCTTAATCTATATGAAACAAATAACAGAGAAAATAAGAACTTTTTTAGGGAGAAACATTAGAAGAAAATGTACGCAGTGTCAGAGCAGCAGATAGCAGTGAAGTTTTAGGATCCAGATGTGCGTCGGTACATGGGCAGGCTAGCTATGGCATCGGTACATGGGCAGGCTAGCTATGGCTGTGCAGTGGGGTTGAGCCTGAGTGCAATGGAACTATGATATGGGGCGGGGGGAGACACTCAGCAGGAAAGAACCTGAGAAGCAGGGCAAGGATGGGGTTCTCTTGGGCAGCTAGGGCTTCCTCTTGGAGCTCCCCAGCCTGAAGGATCAGCTGGCATTCTGCTTCTACAGGAATAAGACCCCTAGGCCAGCAGACCTCCTCTCCTGCTTCTGCCAGCTCTCCCCACACCACCACTCTGGGTCTGCAGTGTGCTAGCACTTACCTTGCAAGGGCCCTAAATATGTCGTGTGATGGTAGGAGAAGACAGGTCCTCATTCTCCCCACACAGCGGCTCGTCTCAGAAGTGTGGGTATTTGAAATGGACTATGAGGTGGTCTATGGAACACAAGCAAATGGAGGTAGCGTACAAACGGAGAGAAAAACTTGCATAGATACTGACAGGAAGAGATGAATGGTGTGTGTGTGTGTGTGTGTGTGTGTGTGTGTGTGTGTGTGTGTGTGTACAAGGGCATATAACCAAGTATGATGAAAGACTACTGGCAAGAATACAGTGGCAAGAATGTCAGAAATTGATGGAAATGGAAAAGATGCCAGAGAGAGAAAAGGTAAATGATGCTGCAGTGCACGCGTGCACTCGAGCACACACACACACACACACACACACACACACACACACACACACACACAGTCATCCTAAAAGCAATGTCAAGACAGACCTCTAACTTCTGTAAATTGCACTTGAAATCTGACCTCGGGGTCTAGAAACTAGTACTTTAGACCCAATTCTAACACTATTTGGCTCTACTCCTGGAACTCCAGTTGTCTTACTTAAGGAAAAAAAAAATGAGACCAGCCATGGCTCCTTTAAAGGGCTCTTTGCAAATGGTAAGTAAAAACAAAGAAACCTCGGTAAATGTTGAAAACTGCAAAGTGCAAACAACAATCCCGTGCTGTCACTGTGGCTTTGAAGAGTCTGTCCACACTACACCAATCAACAAAGTCAGACAAGAGACCCTGACTCCCTCTGAATGAGGGAAGGAGGCTTTATGATACAAGGGGAGTAAATTAGTTTAAATCCTTAAGCGAGGAAGCTGCTGTGTAAATCCAAGAGCAATGGACAATTTTCATAGTGTTTAGGTGTTTTTTCTTTGTCTGGGTTGTTTTGTTTTCTGAGATAGGTCTTCCTCTGTGCCAAGACTAGCCTGGAACTCATGATGTCTCTGCCTCTATCTCCTGAGAGCTCTGATAGAGGCTTTTGCCATCATGCCCAGCTCCAAAGTGCTTTTCGTATTCTTGGAGATTTTTCAGAGTGTAACCTGCTCATAAAATAATGGTTATTTATTCTTCAGTGCTAGGATTTTATAATTTCTTCTTCAATAGAGAAATGGGCTTAAAGAAAGCTAATTCTTCCCACCCCCACCCGGGGGATGGGGCTAAACTATAATATCTCTAAAAATCTGTCTTATTACTGAGGACATGAGAACCAATTCTGCATGAAGAAAAGAGCATCATGTTGGAAGTCTCACAGGGAAGATCGGTTTTCCTACTGGGCTCTTAGCTTTGCATTTCTTGCTGAAATAATTGTTTTGGTTAAAGCGCCCTGCCCCCTTTGTGATTAGCCATAGTTGCTGACAATTTAAAATTACTTTCCTCCAGACTTTGCTTTTTTTATATTTAAATATCATGAAACCCGTATTGGTCTTAGAAACTGAGGGAATAAGCATGAGTCTTTCATCTTTGAAGACTTTGGTTTAAATTTGGCTCAGGTTCAGCAAAAGCAAGTTTGATCTTGTTACCTGCATTTCTCCAAGCTTTCAGGGTGAGTAATAATTACAATGAACTCAAATCCCCCCAAAATATGCAAGGAATATGAAAAATATTCCTTTTGAAATCTAATTCTTATAAACCATTTAGTAACAGAATTGAAGGTGAGCATGTTCACATTGTCTTGTTTATCAGTCCCAGTAGTGGGCAGCTATTATAATGTCTTTCTGTTTTATGATCTGAGCAGTCTTTGATGAGAAGTTAAGCTAAAGGCAAAAAAAAAAAAAAAAGTCGCAAAAACTAATAACCGATTTACTAATAGTGGCGACCACACAGCTTCTCACCTGTAGTGACAGACACCATGGTGAGGCCTCAGCGATAGCAACTCAATATGGTTATCATTGATTGCCACTGAAATACTGTTCAAAAGCATCATTATCCATAACCACTGCTGGGACCAGAAATTGTACAACCTTCAGCGTATCACTCTCTTGGAACTTGTGAGTGCCCAACTTTCAAAGAACCGGATCATGGAGAGTCTGAACTGGGGAAATGCTACCCTGAAAGGGTGTTGGTAGATGTGGAGGTCTGCTTTAAGGGCAAGGGCCGCCGTGCTAGCTTTCTTCAGAGAGAAGAGACCAACTTGCAAGATGAAGACTTGAATGCCAGTAATGACCTGGGTTATCTCTAATGTCCCTTCTGGAAGTCAGGGATGTATCTATCATTCATGCATCATTTACTGAGCCCCACTCCATGCTGAAAACCCAAGTTCTCTTGAACTAGCATCATGTGAGCCCTGGCTTAATGACATTCTTATTTCCTTTCTCTTCTTTCTCAACACTTTTCTTCCTTGGGACTACCTAATACTTACAAACAGGGGTTTTCATACCCAAACCGAGAGGTAACAGATCTCAGGGCTCACCAAGTGCTCTAGTGTTTCCAGTGATGCTGAGAGACAAAAAAAAAAAAAAAAGCCCTTTTCAAAGCCTGGAAGATGTACTGGTCTGCCCCCAATGATTCAGGAATGGGAGCCTTTAGCTCTGTAGAAAGATTGTTCCAGTCACATGCAGGCCCAGCTCTCTGGCACGTAGTGAAATATTTCGACTTAATCCAATCAGTTTTAATTTGCAAAAGGAAACAATGACTGTATTATATGTAGTGAACAATTTTCACTGGCAAACTGGAAATTTCATTACATGGCACCTGAAGCCAGTTGTAAAATCTAACATACTGCGTACAACCCCATCAGATAGGTCATTAACTTACATTGTCAATTTAACTGTGCAGGGAGCAAACGTGGGCTGCTCAAAAGCAATCCCACCAACTCCGAGAGCCCCTCCGGGAGTCCTGTGCCCCTGAGACCAGCCCCCAGTCCTCACGATACTACTGGGCATGACAGTCACATGGTGCTTTCTCACTGTGACCCTGTCATCTTTCGGCAACCCTGGAGATGAGTGGGTACCCTGAGTGCCATTGTCATTTGGCAAGAGAGAAGTCCAGTCCATAGAGATGCATGAGAGTTTGTTCCCATCACAAACATCTTTGGGGAGAGCAGGGATTCGGAGTGCTGTTTATGCTGCCAGTTGACTAGTCTGACATTCAGAGATACCGTGTGAATACCCAAACCTTTCCCAGACTTTACTGATCTCAGAGGCTGGATTTTGATGCTTCAGTTCATTAGAAATCCGTGTGTTCTTGTTCAGGAACTATTAACGGGTACTTTTCATGGGCCTGGCAACATTCTGCATGCTGGAAACAGACACGTGAATAAGTCTGACCTTATGCCAAAAATGATGTATTGATTAAGTTGGGTTGCAACGGGCACTATCAAGGAGGAAAATGTGCAAGGAAATACCAAAGGGGACCTGACTTCATCTTCAGAGCTGAGAGGCTTTCTTGAGGAGGTAACATATAAAAAGAAGCTCAAGAATTAGAGTGAACCACTTCAGGAGGAGGTGGGGGGCTCCAGGAAAGAAGGCTCTGGGGCTAGCAGGCAGGGATTGTTCCCACTAGGAGAGGATGCTAGATCAGTCGTGATGGTACAAGTGGGAGAGGCTGGCATGGATATGGATGGCAGACATTTGTAAGATGGAAGATCAGACTGTACTGATCAATGGGAGGTAGGCCGTGGGAGTGGAGGAGCATTAGAAATCCCTGCCCTTGCTGGCTGCTCCAGGATGAAAGTCAAGTGCTTAGGATTCTAGCAAGGATTTGTACAAGCAGTATGGCAAATCACACATCTTTCATTCAGAACATGGAAGTTGAAGTCCTGTGAATATTGGTTTGCCTAATGGAGAGACCCAACATTGGACAGTGATTTTTAGACAATTTACCAAAGTCGATAGGGACAGATCCAAGTTCAGGGAGCCTCAAGCATTTGGAGGCTTATAAACCGTCTTTGGGGGACTCGTATTTTAAAACACCTTGTTTTTACTCCTGTTTTTATATAGCCTTTTATTAAACCGATTTTGTTATTGTTGAGATAAAACCTCATACAGCTCAGGCTGACCTCTAACTCAGTGTGTATCTAAGCATGACCTTGACCTTCTGGTCCTTCTTCCTCTGGGCTCAGAAGCACACACTGCCATGCACCTGTTTCATGCTGTGCTGCAGCTTGAACCCAGGGCTCTGTGCATGCTGGGCAAGCAATATACCTGTTGAGCTACACCTTCAGCCCTTTCCTCTGTTTTTCAGGCGTGGTCTAACTATGTAGCTCAGGTTGGCCTCACACTCATGATCTGTTTGCCTCAGTTTCCCTTGTACTTGGATTGCAGGTGTGAGGCACCATGCCCAACTACAAAATACTTCCCTACACATTAACTTTGAACTTTGCCCTGGTCACCATGGGGGGTTGATGGTGTTATTGTCTTTCTAGTATGCGATAGCCCAATGCCACAGAGTAAGGGCTCTGATTCTCTGCACAGGATTGCTCTTACTCCGCTCATATCACCACGTTCTCTCTTTACCCCTCCACCAAGGGCAATTGCTCTGGCTCTCAGGGACTCATGTCACACTATTTGTCACAGTAATATGTATGGTGATATTAAAATGAAAACAACAACTATTAGATTAGAGGCTTCAGTATTAGAAGGGAGATAATTGCCTGAGAAATAGTAAGCGCATATTTTCCAAGTTCTATGAATTTATGAAACATCGTAAGACCTCTCTGTCCTCACCTTTCATTCTCATATCTACTCCTCAAGTGGTGGGACCATGTAAAATGGCTCAAGGTATCCTCCCCATGGTCCAGGTATTCCTAGAAAAGTTTTCGAGGCTCTGTAGAAGATGGGCAGTGAAACTGGCTGGACACAGAAGAGGGTGAGAAAACCTTCACCCCTGTGGAGTCTTATCCATTTGTCATCTTCCCTTTCTTCAAGTCTCAGGATGTTTGTGATTAAGTGAGAAACAAAGCTGTCTTGTGTCTAGGTCTGAGGGAGCTTTAACTGCCTCTGCTCTGGCTCTACGTGAAGATCTTGTTCTGGGAAGGACTTTCTGACAGCGTGGAACTTTTTTTGTGTCCTAACATCCCTGAACCTCTCGCTGTTGTTTCCCCTGATGCTCCCAATAGCTCCTGGACTGCTTTGTGATCCCGGTGGTGATTTTGCTCTCCTGGTTCTTCCTGCTGATCCGGTACAAGGCTGTGCATTTCATCGGCATCGTGGTCTGCATCCTGGGCATGGGCTGTATGGTGGGCGCTGACGTGCTCGTGGGAAGGCACCAGGGAGCAGGTGAGTCTCGGGGTGGTCACTAGGTCTCTCGTCTTTATGAGGGGGATCGCAAGGAGACCTGGAATGTCAGTGGTTGGATATGGGAGTCCTAGGAGCCGGGTTCATCCTATGGCAGAGTTTGTGTTCTTGTTCATGTTTTTGTCCCACACCCAAAATAGTAGCACATATAAGGTCCTTGATACATATGTCCTGGGTGAATATAAGATGTAAAATTCGAGACATTCACACATTTTTTTAAAGTGAGGGCACCATCTATGTGGCAGAAACTTTAAAGGTCAGAGCAGCTGGCCTAGAAGAGCTAAGGCAGTATTGACAAGTCAATTAGCAAGTCAGCCGTAAAGCCTCCCCCACTGCTTCTCACCCAGCCCCAGCTCTGTCAGGTCAGGGAAAGACCAAACTTCCGAACTACTGGGTGATCCTTGGTTTACAGGCCAGAGTAGGTTGGGTCATTTCCAGAGGGTAGGTGCCATCTCGCCATCCCGTGCATGGTTATTCATGGGGGTTTTTGTTGTTGTTTATTTGTTTTGATGGGAGGAGTTGTTATATTGGTCACAGCTTAGAGACTTCTTAGACAGAATTTTGTGATTAAGTCAGCAAATTCCTGTGAATCTTCTGGGGGACCCCTGATCCCAGTGGTTTCTGGAAGGACTTTCTTAATAGGTTTCAATTATTGTGATATGGAAAGAGTTTGAGAAGAGAAAAGGCGCCCCCCCTTGCTGTCATCAGAAGTGAAGAAGAAAGTACTTACCTTCAAAAGCTATTGGAATTACCCTTTCTTCTAAAAAGTTAGATAATGAGGACTCAAAATTGGGGCATTTTGCTTTATGAGACAAAGCTACATGAAATTTCTGAAATGACGTCACTTATATTGCATCATAGAAGTTTGTAGCAAAAACTAAGGGCCTTCTTCAGCCTCCTTTGTATTTGGCATGAGGGAACATCAAGTTCTGGGAAAACCAAGTGAGTTATCCAAGATCATAGTGCTGAGATGGGAGAGGCTAGATTCTTGAGCTTCCAACATTTAAGGCAGGCTTTCTTCCTCCCATATTGCTAACAGCTAAAGCTACAACACAGAACAAAAAGGAGACATCCTCAGTCTCCTGAACCTACAGCTGGAAGGTTATGAGTCCCTGCTTCAGCAAATGGCTTAGAAATATATACTTACCATCTCTCCAATTCTCCCTTGTAAAACACTTATTCCGTTCTGTTGGCCATTGACAGATAGTATATCAAAGATCTGGTTGTGAGCCTCATACACAGCCAGTGGTCTTGACAGGAATCTCTTCAGAACTCAACAGACAGCATTCTGTCTGATTTAATGTCACAGTTTGGCCACAATTTCTGAGCTTTCTTGGCACTGTATAAACACAGAAGTATGTACCCTTAGAAAACTTGGCTGTTGACCCTAGCTGTCCATTCTAATCATCATCTTATTCCATAGCCAATCAAGACAGCTGTTCTGATAACTCAAGAGTGTTTTGGACTTCAATAGTGAGTTAACTTTGAACTGATTTACTAGATTATATACACTAATTCTGTAAAAATGTCTTTGGGCTCTGAAATGGTAGGAAAACAGCACTATTTAAGAAGAAGTCAACAAATCCATTTGAGTCTTTCCTTAAGTGGTCACTTGTCACTGTTGTCATTGAAATGAAGACATGGATAAAACATACTGAAGTGGTACAGTGCTGTCCCTGTGGACCTGCGTGAGGCTCACAGCATTGCCTTTTGTGACATGCAAAGCACCCGTGTTAAGGGAATGAAATCTTATCACTGCCCAGCATGCTCTGTGCTACTGAAATGGTGCCCAAACGTATGGATCAATGCCTTAAGGCCAGTCCAAATATGAAATTCAAGGGCTCATTGACTACACATACTTTATCTCTATAAAATATTAACTTTGGCAGAAATCTCAACTATTATATAAGCTACTTTTAAAAAACACATTGCTTTTGGAATCAGTATTACTTTAAAATTTGTATGCATTATTGCTAAAATTGTCTCACTTTTTTCTACCTTTGTAGTACATTGGGTTCAATTGCATTAATCAGTCAAGACCACCAGGCATTTATGTAATATTTTGGGTACTCATAAGAACTTTAATGAATCATTTGACTCATATAAATTATTACAATCATATCAAGGGCTTTTCAAAGGAAAAGAGAATAACTGACTTTATTTTTTTTATATATTGCTTAAATCCTGTTTCTCTTAGCTTAAGATTTTGACAGTTCTGTCCCCAAACACATTGATTTTAGCCCACTCACAATTACTTTGGCCTCATTATAGTTAATTGTTTTAATTTTCTTTGTTGGCATGTTTCTTCTTCTGCACACCAGGAACTCCTCCTTGATTTAAGTCTGGCTGAAGGAACCTTCTCAGATGATATCAGGAATTGCATATAAAAAATAGGTCCAGGTCCAGAATGAAGTGACAATAAATGCTGCTGATGACACCTGTCCATCATGTCTACCTACTGCAGACAGGGGTCAAAAGAACGCACCCAATCTCCTGGCATGAGAGACCTCACTTTGACACCCACAGCTAGTCACCCACCATAAAAACTTTCTACACCATTATGCTCATCAAAAGTAGATTGCTTTTCCAAGTTGGTCAATAAAAAGAGTGGACCTGATATGCAAACTCTCCTTGTGTCATTTAGCTTCCCATCTGCATCACAGGCTTCTCTGAATGGCCATCTATACTTTTGCTAATGCGAGTGGTGGGAGTCATCTAGTAGACTGTAAGAATATTGGAAATGTTGGAGTGTGTAAACATGGTTCCATAAAGCCCCAGAGATACATCGCTATGGCCTCTACTTTTCTAACTTGTGAATATAAATAGAAAGGATGAAAGTTATAAGATGAAGACAAAAAATTAAAATCATGCCCTATTAGAAAATATATTGCTTATCCTAAAAATAGCCCTTTTCTGCTATATTTATTGCATCTTTCAGGCCATTTGTGATGATGTTGGTTACCCATGACAACAATTTATTATTCGCTATAACTTTACATTTATTTCAAAGAAAAGAAAATGCTTTTAAAGAGCCAGAGAGCTCAATACAATCAAATAAAAGTGACATTTTGTTGAATATGCCATGCTGCCAAGGACTTTCTCATACATTACCTCATTTTATCCTAATAACTCTGAAAAATTTTTCATGTTTCATCTTCAAAAATCAAATTAAATTGTGTGGCTCAGATGGAAAAATCTTTACAGTACTTTTTCTATTCAACTCAATTCTTATTTTTCTCTAATTGCATCTTGTTTGGGAAAGACAAAGGTGTGTTAAAACAGTTAATTAAAGTAAAGGACTGTCCTGGATTGCCCAGGATGGAGGATTGCTCAAATGTGAGATTTTAAAGTTAACATTGAGTTCCGTGAAAACAAGACAGTTAGTTCTATATTTCAAACTTCAATGTATTTAAGGAGATGGGTATATTTTCATCAAAGGAACTAGCAGTCTCTCAATAGTCCCAATAATAAAGCTCATTCTTAAACTAGTGGTGACTCTTGATTTTTAGATAACCTTCCCTTAGTACTACACATAACAAATCTAAAAGAGATTTGTTGAAACAAAATCTAATATGGAAAGCTATTTCTTGAAAAATAATTATGTCTAGAAACCATGGGCATTCCAGAATGAGAAATGTCCCACACATAGAGACAGTTATTCAAATACAATGGAGATTGGCCCTTTAAAAATGTCAGGGACAAGGACAGAATCTCTAGTTAGTGGAAAAGTACAGACCCCCGATAAGACAGGGAACTAGATCATCTTACAGTCAGGTTGCCTAGCAACAGGACATTGAGTCAGAGCCCTTGACCCTCTCACCCTGTAAACATTCTATACAAACATCCTGTTAGCTTGCCCCACCTTATGCAGATGACAGCTTCTTGCTCCCCACCACCACCCGTAGGAACTATATAAACCCTTCTGGAAGGAAATAAAGTGGCACCTTGATCAGAATCTAGACTTGGTGTATTTTCTTTTGTATCTCCTGTCCCTACATTCCCTTCTTAGGGTGGTCAAGAACCTGTTGTAGCCCTGCAGGCAGGGCATAAAAACACCATTTATGAACAAGTTGTGTGATGTGGTATGCTAACATTTCTATGTGCTATTTTATTCTTGCAATAATAACATTTTAAGATAAAGAAAACAAAACAAAATAAAGGAAGGCCCTGTAGTTCATTACAGGTGTGATTTACGCAGCTCTACCTGAAATGAAGGCTATCACCATTCAAAACATTGCCATATGAGGGGTCAAGATATTTTCAGTCAGATAATTCATTTAGATACACTGAGAATTTAGAATGGGGTGGCATAGTACATGATGGTGAAAGTATATAGCAGAGGGGAACTGTTCCCTTCATGGCTTGCAAGAAACAGAAAGAGGAGAAGAAGAAGGAGAAGAAGGAGAAGAAGAGGAGGAGGAGGAAGAGGAAAAGGGAGAGGAGAAAGAAGAAGGGACTATGTGTCAATATCCTGTTTAGGGCCATCCTCCAAAAGACAACTTATGTCTTCAGGCCCTGCCTCTTAGTAGTTTGACTCTTTATCAATAGCATTGTATGATGGGAACCAAGTCTCCACATGTGGGCTTTCAGAGATATTTAAGTTCAAACTGTAGCCCATACTATATGCACATATATCCACTTTAAAGTAACTTAAAAACTGATTAATAGAATTACTGGTAAATCATAATAAATACTATGTAATATTTTTGTCAAGATAGCTTTGAAAATATTTCTGATCTGGAAATTGTATGCAATTGTATTACTATCAAAAATTATCACAAAATAAATGAAATTTTAAAGTACTGATAACTACATTTCCTTTAGTAGGTCAGTTTATGGAAAGATGGGTGGATGAGACTCTACAGTTAATGGTGCTTATTGTCCTTCCAGAGGACCTGATTCTGGTTTCCAGCACTCACATCTGGCATCTTACAACTGCCTGTAACTCCAGCTACTAGAGATATGATGTCCATGTGTGCATGTGGATACAAATAAATCTTAAAAGATAAACAACTGTACAATACTATTCACCAAAAACAGTGTCCACTTTTTAGGACTTAAAAGATAGACTTATGTTCCTCTAATTTTTATAAAAATACTTCATTATGACTTCGTTTTCAAGAATCTATTCATAGAAAATTAATTATATTAACCAAGACTTCTATTAAGAAGCCCTTCTATATTTTACTAGTACAACAATAATTGATATTCATAACAATAATTTGATGTCATTACAAGAGTCTGAAATGTTTCCTGAATGAAAAGAGACAAGATGTGCTTTAGAATTTAGGGTATTGACTATGTCAAATTCAAAGATTTTCATACTTCAGTAGCTGACACATGAAGATTAATCAGTTGCTAAAAATTTCCCTATTATGGCAGCCTTCCTAGGCTGCCCAGGGCGGCTTCCTCCAGGTCTGCTTTCTCATCAGGGCTTCATTAAGTTTTCTGCTCATCTGCTGAAGAATCATGGTAGCTCCTCATGGACTCAAGGAAATCTCGCAGCCCTCCCAGTATCACATTCTCAACTTCATTTCCTTGAGAGTAACTCCAGCAAGCCATTGTCTTTCAGGGTCTCTTCCACTCTCTTCCCTCTCCCTGTCACCAGGAGTGGGACTTGGCCTGGAAAAGGGTGATGCTATTTAGCATAAAGATATACTCTGAGGTGACCAAATACAGAAGTCCGTCCGAGCCCTGCTTTGATTCATGTGAACTCTCTACCTAGAGAATGTTCTATGCTCTCCAAAGACTAGTGACTGTCTTCTTCTACAGTTTTGGGGTTGTTCAGATAATCTCAGAATCCAAAGATTGCAAAAGTGAGTCTCTTCCTCAAGAGGGCTATTGTTGTGGATTTGCTTCCCATTCTTCACATCTCTCAGAGCTGTGCATCTGCGGCGCTGACAGCTGCCTGGCACCTGGTGCACGGAGTCAGAAGCCTCTAGAGAGAGAGTCCTCCAGTCAGGGTGCTCCTGCTGCTTATCTTCATTCTCTCTCTCCATGGCTTCCATCCACACTCCCTGAAGTGGCATGAGTTTACTTTGTGATCAGATAAGGAATTTATCAAAAATTGGACATAAACGAGAACCAATCCAAACTGAGTTTAAAACAAATGTGGTTTTTGTTTGAAAAAAATTAATATTATGGTGAATTATATATTAAGCTGTGTCAGAGAAGTTGAAATCTTACAAATCCCATTGGTCCCCTTGTCTAAGTATTTACATATTTTGCCAATGGTCAAAAACATAGTATTGACTGCTGTTATACCTTCTCTCTGTGCATTGAAGAGGGTAGAAATTGACTTTGTTGGGTTTATGACAGATTCACCAAACAGTTGGAAAATGTCCTTAAACAAAAATAATACATGTACACATTAGCACGTATTTGCAGACACATCCCTGGACAGAGACATGGCCTTTGGAGCGAATTAAACTGAAGAAAACTTCAATTCTTCAGGAAAACTTCCAGTTCCATTAAGATAGGTAGCTTTTTATATCCTAGCATGTCGAGAAAACATATTTTTAAAACCTTCACTTGATTTCAGTTGGAAATTGCTGGGCTTCTTAGAAAAGTGTCGGAAGAAAGTAGACAAGAGAGGCTCAGTTTTCTGGTGCCAGGTTCTTGTTAAGAAGATTTTCCTGAGGCTCCATCTGCTTTCCTTGTTTCCTAGGGGAAAATAAGCTGGTAGGGGACCTCCTCGTCTTGGGAGGAGCCACGCTGTATGGCATCTCTAACGTCTGGGAAGAATCCATCATCCGAACTCTGAGCAGAGTGGAGTTCCTGGGAATGATTGGTCTCTTTGGTGCATTTTTCAGTGGAATTCAATTGTGAGTAAAAATAACAAGAAACATGGAGGCGATAAATGAGTGGGTTTTATTTTTACAGTTTTTGCCCTCGGAGTGTAAAACCTAAGGCAGAAAAGCAATCATCAAACTCCTGCACAAAGATCTTATTCAATCTGTAAGCTATATCCTCATTAGTAAATTGCTTCCAAACTAAGTAAGTGTATTCTAAATTATTACAAAACATTTAATAGATTTTGAAGATGATTTTGAAGAATAAGAAGTACATTAATTCTCCCAGTGACTGGGTTATAATTCATAAAGAAGTTATAAGCAAATCACAAAGGTCATGATTTGATACACTTCAAAGGGAATATATTTTGTTTATTAGTGGTAGCTGTTAGGAAATGGCTACTTTAAAATTGCTCTTTTATGGGAGAGATGGCTCAGCAGTTAAAAGCACTGGCTGCTCTTCCAGAGGACCTAGGTTCCATTTTCAGCATCCATATGAAGGCTCATGACTATCCATAACTCCAGTCCCAGAATACCCTCTTCTGATCTCCTTGGACACCAGACATACATGTAGTGCAGAGACATACATGCAGGCAAAACACCCATATACATAAAAGGAAAACCATTTTAAAAATAAAATTGCCTTTGATAGGTGTTCTTTGTTGCCCATGAGTTCAAAAGAATGAACCACATTTCAAATCAAGTATCAGAATTTAGCATTCTCTTTTCCTTAAAAAGATAGGGACAGAACACTGAAATTTACTAAATGCCATAAAGCAAAATATACTAGATTGTCAATAATTCCAAAACTGGAGCAAAAATTATCCCTTAGTGCATTATCTGGTCTCTCAAAATTTGTTGTAGATGAAGCATAATTTCCTACCAGTAAAGAACACACATTTCAGTCCATGTGAGGAGCAGTCTAGTTTCACCAAAGAAGCAATTGCTATTCCATGGCATTTCTTTCTACAAACCAAACACTTTGTAACTGTATAGGTTTTTTGTTGTCAGAAATTACTTGAAAATATTTTGGCATCACTTGAAACATTATGTATATAGATAGGTTCTTTCCAGCACATTCCTCAAAAATCTCAGGGTCCTGAAGTACTGCAAACTCTCCAGGAGGTACATAGAAATGGGAAATTTCTGGGGGTTTATTTGGGGTTCATTATGAAAGTGTAGTGGCATTTTGAAGCTCCCAAATTTGTTAATTCATCTTTGTGAGAGGAAGAAAGGATTATTTAGGTAAAGCACTCATGGCTGACATTTCATAGATGGATGGTTCATTTTATGCATTATTGTTTGTATTCTTGCATCCAAAATATATATCCCGAGATCTGCTCTTTTTCTTGATTACAGTCTGTCATGGCTAATGGAGCTCTGGAGGGAGGCCCTGCTGCCAAGATAAGGGCTTTGTTTGGTGAATTAGATAAGTTGAGGGTGTGCTGGACCCACACCCTTGCTAGAATGGTAGAAATGGTACCACCCTCACCTCCTGCTCCAGTTCAGTCCTTGGACCACAACACTGCCATCACCTGAGGACTAGCAAAGCACCTCCCTGAGCCCCTCCAAGTTCACCTGAATCTGAAGGTCTAGGGAGGAGGTTCCAGAGACAGTCGTTTAACACTCTCTAGGTGGCTATGAGACACATGCAATCCTGAGAATTACTGCTGCATTGACTGTTCAGTGGGCAAACTGATGAAGCCTGTAAGCATAGAGTTTCCTGGACCTTACCATGTGCTTCCCCTAAAGCACATGAACAAAAAGAAACCAAAGGAACAAAATGCCTGTCTGGTTGAGAACAATGTGGTTTAGACTCCACCAGACCCTCATTGCTGCTGGGCCCGTGTAGAAAGACCTTTCAGGGAGAGATTACAGGCTGCTCTGCAGAGGCCAATTTATTTCTGAAGTTTAATTGGTTGTGTTAATATTTGTGTAAATATGGTAAATGGCAGAAAAAGGAAGCAATGTGTGTGATCATTTTGTCCATTTCCTTTGACTCTACAGAGCCATCATGGAACACAAGGAGCTGCTAAAGGTGCCCTGGGATTGGCAAATAGGTAGGCATCCGCTCACTGAAGATTACGTTTTTATTAGTAAATCTGAGAAATGCGCTGGAAAAGTTGTGCAAGAAGGGATGGTTGGGGCAGACAAGGAAGAGATTTAGAATGGCAGGGGACAAAAGGAGATGAAATTACCTTGCCACGGTGGGAAGTCCTTCACACAATAAAGGGACTGGATTTCCTGAATCATCTGGTTTCCTGCCACTTAACACTGTCAAGGTGTTTTATGGGAGACACAAAAGTGTGTTATTAGGTTAAAGACCAACCAGAAAAGAAAGGCCCAAGGCAGTAGTGGTACAGAAATGAGAGCAATTTGCTCCAGTCAAGAAATACAGAATTGATGTGATCATTAAGGAGCAGCACTTTGGGAAAGGGGAAAACTGAACTTAGCAGAAGGCATGAAAAGAAACAACATAATGGGCATCCCGGGCTCTTTGGAACCTTTTCAGAAGGGAGCACTTACACTTAAATTGTTAATTGATCTCTAACTGGCCTTGGAAATACTAGATAGGCATTGGACTACTCCAGAGACATCCAGGGCATCTTAGATCCCACTTGTTTCTAAACTCACCTTCTTCTAAAGAAAAAAATTTAGGGTAAGGCTTTCAGATCCGTGATGATGCTCTAATGGATGATCATTCGGCAAGCCCTAGGATGAAATGCCCCTTAATGCCCTCATAAAGTCTATCATGAAGCAACAGACACCAGGAGTGAAAATGGCTTGAGTGTAGGCCAGTGGTTCTTAGCATATGGGTTGGGACTCCTTTGGGGTCACATATCAGATATTTGCATTACAATTCATAACAGAAGCAAAATTATAGTTACAAAGTAGCAACAATATAATTTTAGGGTTAGGGTTCCCAAAACCTGGGTGTAGTAGAATATTAAGGCGTGTTACTTTTGTTTACATTGCATTTGTTTAACTCTGTGAAGCTGTGTTACTGTGCCTGTGTAATACACCTGATGGTCTAATAAAGAACTGAACAGCCAATAGTGAGGCAGGAGAAAGGATAGGCAGGGCTGGCAGGCAGAGAGAATGTATAGAAAGAGAAATCTGGGAGGAGAGGTCTAAGATCTAGGAGCCAGAGAAGGAGGACAACTTCAGGGGCCACCCACCCAGATACACAGCAAGCCATGGAGTAAGACTAAGATTTACAGAAGTAAGAGAACAGGAAAAACCAGAGGTAAAATGTAGATGGGATAGTTAGTAAAGAAAAGCTGGCTGGAAACTAAGCCAAGCTAAGGCCGGGCACTCATAAGTAAGAATAAGCTTCCTTGTGTGATTTATTTGGGAGCTGGGTGGTGCCTCCCCTCAAAGAGCCAAACAACAACAACAACACATGAGGAACTATATTAAAGGGTCTCAACATTAAGAAGGTTGAGAACCACCAGTTTAGGCCAGATGGGGTAGTAGTACATGTAATATGTGTGCAGAATAAATGTAAATCTGGGTTGCAGGGGATACAGGTGCTGCCCCTCCACCTCCAGTATACATAGCTTTGATATCCATGATAGCTTCAGTATATTTTCTTTCCACGGAGAAAGACATCAGTGACCTGTTCCTCTGCAGCACTGTATCCGCCCCCAGCCCACAGCATACGACCATAATACTACCAGTATTATGCCCCCTGGTGGCTGACTGAGTGGCAGGCGTTTGTATGACCAGATGGGTTAGCTAGGTGACTTCAAACAGGGGCTAACCTACCCCTGTGTTTGTTTCAGGGTCCTCCATTGGTTTGTTTCTTAAATAAGCATAGGGAATGTCACAATCAAGTGAAAAACAATAGAGAGGAAGGAAGGGGGAAGAGGAGGAGAGGGCAGTTGGGAGAGAAACCAGCTGGAGGGGCCGGAAGCGTGTGCCTTTGCAGCTCGAGAAGCCAGGGCTCTTAAACATGACTAATGCTTCACAGCACTTCACATACAGTGGTCTGTGAGGGTAAATTAATTCGATATTGATGGTAATGGCCGTAATCAAAAGGAATTTGTCCTCTAATTACATAGATGTCCTGTGCATGTCCGCTGAGACTTTGTTATAATTCAGTGTTAGTTAAATGTGCCGTCACAAGGTAGTTTTATCCTGAGCTCTCATATTGCCATTAAGATGTCAGTCCCCTGCAGCTCAAGATGATGAAGACTGTGTAAAAGGAACATATCACAGGGCCATCAAATTAATTCCTGGTAGGAAATGAGGCCCAAATGGCCTAGATATAGGATCAAATATTCATTTTTTCCCCTTTTCTGAAGCACTTGGGCACTGGAATTGGAAAGTTTATACCACAGCCACCTTTGTCCCTGTTAGCTCGCTCGGATCGAGTACAGGGTCTAGTCGTGCAGCTTGGTTATAGACATGTGACATTCAGTAAACCCGTGATCATCGAGTGAGCAGGTGAGTGAACGACAGCAGAAAAGATGGGTCTCTGTTCTAACGATCAGACCAAAAGGAAGCAGGGGGGGCAATAGCAGAGGCTTGAGATGATGTTGCACAGTCTTCTGGGTAACTGAGAAATGGCAGAGCAGCCGCTGAAGTTCGTGGACCAGGGAGACATTGGAGGAGGTCAACATCCTGTTATGTTGCCCCCACATACTTCAGGAGGTCAGCCAGGAGTGAATCAAGAGCCTTGCCCTTCATGGCTGTGTCCTGGAGAAGAGCACATATTGCTCTGATGAAGAGAACAGACTCCCGGGGTGGCTGGAATGTAGTCTATAGGTAGAGTCTTTGCCTGGTATGTCCAAGGACCTAAGATCAGTTCCCAGTAACACACAGGATGGGGCTGGGGAACACAGAATCCAAGACTATCCTCATTTACCATGATCTGTCAGTAAGTACCCCACCCCACCCCTCTGTCTACAATTCTAATATACCTCACAGAATCTCTGGGTTATCCGAAGTTATCAATGCAGAGAGTATTTCCCCCACTACAGTGTAAAAGCAGAAAGAGAAATGCTTTCTATTTTCTGGATATGAAGATTATTCTTAATGGATTATTATTGTTGTACAGTGTGTGGACTAATTTCAAGATAGAGTGATTAAAAGCAAGATGATAATGGTTATCATTGTTTTTATTCCTTTGTTCTACTCTACTGAGCGGAAAGACTGCTTGTGATTATCTGATCAGTAAACTCGAGTAAAACATAGGACTCAGTACAGCCAAACTGTTCTCCCCCAGAGCAGGAATCTTAGGCTCACTGCCAGAAACCCAGTAAACAACTTAAATAGTCCCTTTATCTCATGTGCCATTCTGTGTTAATGGGTGTATGAACAAATGTGAGCTGATGGGAAAGTCAAATATGGAGGAAAGGAGTTCTGAGAGTCAGTAGAAATAGGCTCGCTTACATGGAGGTGCCTTTTCACTTTCGATGGGACAGCTGATGACTGTTTTGTTACCTTACCTGGCAACGGGATCACGTGGTCACAGAGCAGGGAACTTCTGAAGGTTCCTTAAGAATGCACTGAGGAGTGCTGGGGAGATGACTCAGTGGGCAAAGTGGTGGCCGAAAAGTATGAGGACCTGAAGTCAGATCCCCAGATCTCGGGTGAAAAGCCAGGCCTGGTGGAGTGCATCTGTAATGTCAGCACCGGGGAGGCAGAGACAAGTAGTTCCCAGGCCTTATCACGCAGCTAGTCTAGTTAAAAGGTGAGCTCTGAGTTCCTCAAGACTTCCTGTCTCAGAATCAATGGAAGAGTGATTGAAAAAGACACTCGATATTGATCTTTGATCTGCACACACACACACACACACACACAGAGTGAGAGAGAGAGAGAAAGAGAGAGAGAGAGAGAGAGAAAGAGAGAGAGAGAGAGAGAGAATTGTACACAAAGGCACACAAAAGAATGTATAAGGCTGAAACTTATGCCTACATTTCTGAGATGACTTGATCAAGCTTTCAGTTTCCTGTGATAGAACAAATTTGCATTATCTTAGAAGATCCAGATAGTCAAATGCTCTTGGTATATTTGGCCTATAGTGTGTATGTGTGTATATATATATTCTGAGAAATCATTGTATCTTGCTATTATTAATAAAAATATCTTAGTCTGGTTTATACAAAGGGATGATAGAACACCAGTAGGACCTCAAAGGAAAAGAGGAGATAAAATGCATGTATCACAAACAGGCACCCACTATGTGCACAATGGATGCACATACACCAAATGGAATAGTCACTTGTCAAACAGGATGTCCCTTATCTCTCTATCTTCAGAGTAACTCAGCCTTAGACATCAGTGGCACGTACTCACAGAACCCAGACTGCCCATGAAAGCTAAGGGAAGGGTCCTTGGCCTGTTTCTTACAGATCAATGTTTTTCCTACGCCCTGTTCTGCACATACAAATGGTCCTTCCCAGGCTGGGCAGGTTTGGCCAGTGAGAGGAAGTAGAGGGAGATGAGAGGCAGAAAGAAGAAGAAGGAAGTGGATGTTTTCCTTATTCCATACTACTTGTGGTCAGGTCTCCAGAAACAGCTGAATCCCTGTGGTCTTCTTCTGTGGTACTTCCCTAGTTCCTGTCCTTAGGTAATACACCTTCTGCCTTTATTTCTCTACATCATGGGGTATAATTTATAGCTATTGCAAGTCTCTGGTTTCTTCTCCATCCCTGTCTCCCCTTTCACCCATTCAAATATGATTGCAGCATATGCTCTGTTAAATTTTCTCTGCTCTACCTGGTATGGGCTGTGTTTCTTGATCAAAATAATCAATAAATCCATCTCCTATCTACAGCAGCAACAGCAATTCTTTTGCATTGCTTTTAAGATTAGCTAAAGCATATACCACCCAATGACACATAGTAAAGACCCCATTGGGATTAGCCAGTAGTGTTATTTTCAGTTTCTCCACATTAAGTCTCTTCAGTGCATGAGGACAAGAGAAACCAAACTCTAAACTTAGTGAGAAAATACATTGCAATGTGAACTGGTTATATACATGCTCTGACTATAGATGTATTTAATATAATCATTATGTATTTGCTAGCCAAAATAGTTCATTTGTTTGATCATGTCTATTGATTGGAAACTCTCCACAGACAGCAAATTGGGTCTTGAGGTGAACTGCTAATGTCCACTAACTACCTAATGTCTGCCTCAGAACAGCAGAAGGGCAAGATGTGGCAGGACTGCATCCTCCGTCTGTCTAATTATGCAGTTATCTGACTGTGCTTCACTCACAAATCAGGGTATCCACACACAGAAGCCCTGACTGGCTCAGTAGAAACCATCAGCTAAGACGGTGTCGTTCACCCACATTTAACTTTGGCAGCTTTGTGAAATACAGGAAGAATGTTTAAACCGGAACTATCCTGAGTTGGCCAGATTACTAGGGTGATGGTCTATTATATAGCTGAGTTCTCACTCCGCTTAGGTCAGTAAATGTGATTTTTAAAGTCCTGCCTCTTCTCTGAGCCTGCTCACGACCCATCCAGAACTCTACTAGGCAGATCCACATGAATGATGAATAATTATCTAAACCAACACGTTCAAGTGTTGTTTCACTTTCTCTGAAAACCCCATCTTCTCATTGCTCTCTCCGTCTCAGTACAATGGCACCACAATTCACTCATTTGCGACAGTAAAGAGCAGGTCTCTTCCTTGATGCCCTCCCACCCACCCCCGCTGCTTACCTTCCAGCCATGAACAGGTTGACTCAGTATTCACAGAGCCAGGCACTTCCCTTTTGCTCCCCAAGTGAACCACACACCTTTCCTTCCTGGACACAGATGCCGCTCTCCTCACAACTCCCTTCCTGTGCTGTCCCCATTCCCTTCCTCCTGCAAAGAGTAGGCAGAGTCATCTTTTCAAAATGTGGATCAGATTGTGCTAGATCACTGGTGCAAACTGCTCAGGGGATTCCTATTGCCATTAGAGATTTCTTTCTAAGACACACAGGGCTCCATATGAGCTACAGCCTCCCTAATTTCTCTACCTCATTCTTACGATTCAGTCATTCTGGTCTCTGGAATAAACCATAACTTTCCCCTCCTTGAGAATCTTTTCAGGTGGAGACATCTGTGCCTCCTTTAATCTCCTCACATTCAAAGTCAATGCCACCTTGGCAGAGCAGACTTAGCTGAGGATCCTTCTTAAAGCAAGCCCTGGCCATTCTCTCTGAGGAACCTTTTCATTCTTTCACCATGAACAGCTCTGAGCTTATTGTCTGTCCCCCATATTGATGGATTCTTAGCCCAAAGCAGAGGGTCCATGGCACACTAGATTCTCAATGAAGAATTAGTTGAAAAAGAGAGTGAACATAAACCATCAGAGCCCACAGGTCAGTGTCCATGTATGCTTTGCCAGATAAGAAGATAGAAGGTTAGGATTCCAGAACTTGTTAGCACAGTTATCTGTGGTGATATATTGTATACCCTAATAAAATTTGCCTGAAGATCAAAGAGACAAAGGAACAAGCCAAAGCAACAACATCTTACCAGTGTGGTGCTATATTGTGTACCCTAATAAAATTTGTCTGAAGATCAGAGGACAGAACAAGCCACTAGATCAAACATAGATGCTAGGCAGTGATGGCACATACCTTTAATCCTAGCACATGGGAGGCAGAGATCTGTCTGGATCTCTATGAGTTCAAAGCCACCCTGGACTACATGAGATTGACTCAGTCTAGGAGAGAAAACAGAGCCAGGCAGTGGTGGCACACACCTTTAATCCCAGTACTTGGGAAGCATACACGCCTTTAATCCCAGGAAATGATGGCTGGGCAGAGAAAGGGATATAAGGCTTGAGGAGACAGGAACTAAAGTCTTTTTGGCTGAGGAAGCTCATCCAGCTAGAAGCCTATTGGCTGAGGCTTTTTCAGAAGAAAAGTTTCTGAAGAGTTGGTGACGTGAGAGGTGGTGGTTCTGGCTTTTTCTTTTGTCTCTCTGATCTTCAGGCAAATTTTATTAGGGTATACAATATATCACCACAGTTATCCTATAAGCTAAATCAATGATGTCCAAGATAACAGACAAGAGGGAAAGAATGGAGAGAGGACAGGAGGGAGGGAGGGAGGGAGGGAGGGAGGGAGGGAGGGAGGGAGGGAGGGAGGGAGGGAGGGAGGGAGGCAGGCAGGCAGGCAGGCAGGCAGACAGGAAAAGAAAGGCTCTGATGTTCTGGTGTGTTTGGACTATATTCTACCCAAATTTGATTATCTTCAGTAGAGTAACTTAAGGGTAGAACTTGTTCCTAGTCTGTTAATGGCAGATTTCATAAGGAATTCTGAATTAATTCTTGGGTCTTCTTGTGCATTAGTCATAGGTTATCTAGTCTTTGTTATATTTTTTTGTAAGTTGATTAAAAGGAAAATCAATTGTAAGTAACATGAAACTCAAGTGAAAGGAAATTGACTATTTTTATGGAATTAAAATTTCTGATGGAGAGTCATACAGCATCTATTAGGATTTTGGCAGAATGTATACATGCAATGAGGTCTCCTAGCTTACTGAACCCAGAAGTAGGGATATCATCCGGCTTGGTGTGGAGGCCATGTCCACCACACTAGAGGGGGCTGTTGTACTGTTTGCTTAATGTTCACAATGACTTTCATATGTATCTGATGTAGCTTTTCTTAAACCTAGGATCAGAAGTATAGACTAAACTCTGTGTCCTTTAGGAGAAAAACAATGGAGGAATCACTGATCTTAATCAGAGGAACTGGACATCCGATTGTGACCAAGTTCCCCTGAGCCCCCAGGATTGAAAGGAAGCAAAGTGCTCACACTCTACACCAGACACATTTAATCCAAGAGTCACTTGTATATCACCCAGAGAACCCTAGAATTGTATCGTGTCTTGTTCTTTCAGAGAACAAGCAGAAAAATAAGCATGATTTTTTGTGCATATGTATCACCTCAACGTCTGGGAAATGATGGAGCCTACAGTTACCTATAGAACGCTGCTATAGACAGTCCAAACCTTGTACTCATGGAATTAGTACTGCCAATGATATGTCCAGAGTCCACAACTGCCTAGGAAAGCTGACAGAAGGATAACGCCCAATTTCTTTGGCGTAGAGATGAGCAGAATTCATTCATTTTAAAGAAATGAACAGATTTCCTATGTTCGAAGCAATCGCATTGTCTGTTCAAAGATGTAGTTTAAGTCTTCAGTTTGGTAGTCTAAGTTCAGGTCTCTAATTTCAATAACTGTGTAGTTTACCCTTGAGAGCAGTACATAGTGTATTTCATTCACTTCTGTTTTTCAAGTAAAACCTAAGAGGTTAAAATGTTTTGAAATACATGTACAGGCCATGAGAGACAACTCAGCAACTAAGGAAGCTTTGCTGTTCTTGCAGAGGACCAGCATTTGGTTCTCTCTACCCATATGTGGGAGGCTCACAATGGCTTTCAACTCCAGCTCTAGGGGGTCTGATGCTTTCTTCTGACCTCCTCAGGTGTGTGTGCATGTGTGTGCACATGTGCGTGTGCACGCACGTGTGTGTGTGTGTGTGTGTGTGTGTGTGTGTGTGTGTGTGTGTGTGTGTGCAGCAGACTTTGGAAGCCTCTGCATATTGCACCAAGAAGTTTTTCTGGAAGCACAGCAGGATGTCAGCTATGTGGGAAGAAGCAGAGCATGCATTTTCCAAGCACAAATTTTAAGTTCCCATTTTATGTAGTATGTATGTGCCAGCCAATATTCAACATAAGACAATGCAGTGAAAGAGAAAAACTACCTATAGTGAGTCCTGGATGATGTGCCCCATCCCCTTATCCTCCAGGTCCAGATGCTGCGGATGCCCTGAGGAGGCCCTGACACTGTCTTCTCTTTGCTCCACAGGACTGCTCTATGTTGGCTTTAGTGCCTGCATGTTTGGTCTCTACAGCTTTATGCCAGTCGTCATAAAGAAAACGAGTGCCACCTCCGTCAACCTTTCTCTGCTCACAGCGGATCTTTACAGCCTGTTCTGCGGACTCTTTCTCTTCCATTACAAGGTAAGCTACGTCAGTGCTTCTGGGAGACAATGACAGTCATAGGAATATCAAGTACTGCCGGACATGTTATGGGATTTGGTGAGTGGGGTCCTGACTTTCTGTCGTGAGTGGGACTTCAGCTCTGGGTGGAGATCCCACAATTTGGATATTCATTCATTCATATTTCAACTCAAAATAAAGGCAGCATTTTGTCCTAGGAAACCAGTGACTAGGGACAACAGATAGTAAAGGTAAACAACAGTCATGGGGAGTTAAGCTCTTGAATAAGGGGTGGGCGGACAGCTCAACCTAGAAGCTATGCTTTCCAACATGAGATTAGAAAGTTTGTATTCAATTTTACATTCAGTTCCCAAGCTGCAGCCACAAAATAGATTTTGCTGAAGACTTCGGTTGTTTATTTTCTCTTTGGGGAAGTGATATAATCCATAATCCCCACAGCTCTGAGTTGCAGATGTTCTATAGCAAACATGAATGGAAAAGACCATTGCATTCCCTCAAGGAAGTATTGTAACTAAAATACCGGGGTTTGGTAGAAGAAAGAAAAGACTCGTGGCGAGCGTTTGCCGTCAGTGTATCAGCCCTGGAAGAAATGACCCCTCCAAAGATGGCTGTCTCTTCAAAGGCCAGACTGTACTGGTGACTTTTCTGTTGTCATAAAACATCCTAACAAAAAAGCAACTTTTGGAACAACAACAACAAAAGGTTTATTTTTGGCTCAAAGTTCAGAGGGAATCCAGTCCATTCAGGTGAGGGCAGGCCTGGGAGCAGGGGCATGACCCTTTTCTGCCATTCAGGAAGCACAATGATTACAGTCCATCGCACACAGAAGACACAGAGAGAAACAGGAAATGGGACCAGTCGAGCAAACCCTCAAAGCCCACCTCAGTGATATACTTCCTCCAGCAAAGCGCCACCTCCTGATGGTCCCATACAGCACCAGCTAGAGACCAAGTATTCAAATACATATGCCTATGGGATGCATTTCTCATTCAAAGCACAGAAAAGACCCTACACACTTCTTCACAGAGGCAGGCATGACTGAGTGTTACATGCCAATGTCCACTGCTGTTCCTCTTCACACCACACTTGCTGCATCCATTGATAATCAGTTAGAATTGGCATGTGAGAAGAGACCCACTTCATATCCCTTCATTAATCCTGTAAGATACAGATTGATGGGGAATCCAATACAGTGCGGCGGCCCACATGGAGCTGGGCTTGGGGTTGAGACCGGGGTTCTTGGAGAAATGATAAGCTAAGAAGTATAGGTACTGGGGAAGACAAGAGGCAAAGCTGAAGTTAATAATCAGAATTATTGAAGAAAGAGGCTGGAGTCCTACTCAAAACAGAGAGAGGAGAACACAGGCCAGGCCAGTCAATGGGAGGACTGGAAACAGATCCAGAAGACTAAGCAATCAAGTAGGAGAGATGCTATAGTGTTTTCCAAATGTAATTGACAAATTCAAATTGTATCTATTTAAAGCATGTATGGTGGTTTGAAAGAAAATGGCCCCCAAAGGAAGTGGCACTATTAGGAGGTGTGGCTTTGTTGGAGCAGGTGTGGCCTTGTTGGAAGAAGTGTGTCACTGTGGGTGGTCTTCTATGCTCAAGCTACACTCAGTGTGACAGCTCACTTCCTATTGCCTGTGCATTAAGGTATAGAACTCTCAGCTCCTTCTCCAGCACCATGTCTGCCTGCATGCTGCCATGTCCCACCATGATAATGGACTAAACCTCTGAAAATGTAAGCCGCCCCAATTAAATATTTTCCTTTATAAGAATTGCTGTGGTCATGGTGTTTCTTCACAGCAATAGAAACCCTAAGACAGCATAGGACAAGATGCTTCAGTACACATATTTTGTGACGGGCTTACCACAATCAAGCTAATTGAAACATCCATAGCCAGTTCTTTCTCTCATCTCTCTCCCACATTAGAGTCAATCTTCTTCAGATCTCACACAAGCATTACCATTATAGTTATAGTCACCTCCATGGGCACTAGTGTTCAGAGCCTACTCATCTTGTAAACTGGAAATTTCCTTTCTTTGAATAGCATCTCCTTAGTTCCCTGTGAGTCTCTACTTTGCATGGGACTTTTTGCCCAGTATAGTGTCAAATTGACAGTTAAAAGAAGCTTCTCAAGGCTTGGCAATGTTTGATGTTGTAACTCATTTTGTCCACATCCCACAGTTTCTGTGTCCTGAGCTCTCCCAAGTCCTCATACGGATAAAATCATGTTCCTCTCGGGTTGTTTCTTGACCACAGTGCTGGGAGGGCCAGGTTCCCCCAAAACCCCAATTGTTTTCTAAAGCCGTGGAGACCACTTGGCCATAGTCTCACTACAACAGCAGAGTGACCACCTTTCTCCCCTAAAGTTAAGTATCCTGGTCTCACCTACTCCTTTAGCATGAACTCAGTTCTTACCAGTTAACCTTGTAATTGATACTCTAATTATCAATTAACAGCTTCATTGGCTCCTAAACCAGAAGAATCTCTCGCTCATCTCTTTGGGAAGGATGACTAAAGCCATTGCTATGAGTGAGGGCCAAGGTCATGTTTTAGACAGTCCAGACCCATTCCAGCTACCAGCATTCCTCAAATAAATAAATAAATAAATAAATAAATAAATAAATAAATAAATACCCATCAGCCATCTCCCAAAGCCTCAGATCAGAATCTGGGGACAGATCTAGGAGGATTTGCCTGAATAGCCAACTGCCCCAGAGGTCCATTGCTTTCTGAATTTGAGCAATTGAAAAATCGAAGCAAAAATGTTAGTAAATTTTATAAAATTAAAAAAATAGTACGGTAATAAAGTATTAATATGTATGTTCTATGGAGATATTGGAAGAAAAAGCTGATATATTTTTATACATCTATTTTAGAAAAATATCTGTTTAAGTTTCTTGCTTATTTTTATTTCATCTATCTATCTATCTATCTATCTATCTATCTATCTATCTATCTATCTAATTATCTATCGATCTATCTATCTATGGATCTAGAGATCTGTTGTCATGTAGTCCAGACTCACCTCATAGTTCTTTGTAGTTGAAGATAACTTTAAACTTCGGATCCTCCTGTCTCTGCTTCCTGCACATGCTGGGATTGCATGTGTGTGCCACCATACCTGGTGCTGGGTGTTGAACCCAGGCCTTCATGCAGGCAGGGCAAGCAAGCATTGTACCAATGGCGCCAAATTCCCAGACCCTCTTGTACATCTTGCATTGTTTCTGTTTTCATTATTGAATGGCAATAATTGCTGGCATAGTCTGGATACCAGACCCTTATCAGATACATGGCTTGCAAATATTTCTCCCTTTTGGTGGTTGTCTGCTTTTTTCCCCAGTGACATTTGAATAACAAAACCTTCCTAAGTACGCTTTTGATGACATCAGACTTGTCTATTGCTAAAGAGGCTTATGTAACCGTGGAAGAAATCAAGTTATCCCACTACCGCTCTGTGCCGCTGGGTCTCCTCCGAATGCTTTCTATGTTTCTATGGGTTCCTTCCCTGAGGCGACTCATGATAGCTTCAAATTGCTTTCTGCCTTCTACTCCAAAGGAACAGGTGACAGCCACAGCTAATGAAGAGAACACTCAGAGCAGGTGAGGATTTGTAACCATGAAGAGCAGGTGCGAGCTGGTAATTCTCAACTCCGGCTTCATGTGAAGAGTTTCCAGAATCCTGATGTACAGTCTCCAGTCTCACTGACCCAGGCATTCTAGGCATCTAATGTTTCACCTAATGTTTGACCTACAGTCAAACCCCTGGTTCAGACTTACTAGAAAGTAAGTGGTGCCAATAAAAAGATTACTGCTAAATAGTAGGACTGTCAGAACGTGATCATTCCAGATGTGGAATTGCCTGTCTTAGGAATCAGTCCTCATCACTGCAAGAGCTAGGACAAGCATATGAGAGCAGGAATGTAGAGGGACTGGAAGAGACCTCTGGGATCGCTATAGGTTTTACTACGGCCTACAGTTAGAGTGTATCCTCTCTCTTCATCATGATGTGTTTATTTATACCTCCTTCTGGTATGGTTATAAATGTCTGAAGTTGACAGGAAAGACAGCTTTCTCACAGATGTTGCTTACCCACACAGAATTAAATGACTAAATGAGGCTCTCCTGCCCAATATTTATTATTCGCTTTTTCCTACTTTATACCCTCAGGGGGAAAAAATCCACTCTTTCTCCCTCCCATCAGCCCACAGCAGCATCTCTGTCTTGGTGCTGACTGGACAGTACAGCATTTCATCCTGGAAGGCAAGTGTCTCGATTCTAAATGAGACGATCTGGACGGAATGGGGCTCATGCAATCTCTATGTTTATGACTTTGGAAAGTGGCTCTGTGCTTCTGTTCTTTATTTCCTGACAGCAATATTGAATCCAGAATAGTAAATCTCTAGCAACCCATGGAAAGGCTGGGAAAAGAGTCTTACTCAGCTTCAGAGGCCCCTAAAACCAAACCCAGGGAGAGACTGACACAGAAACTTTTCAGTTTGATAATCTTGGCTTTTCAAGGTCAGAGCTTCATATTACAGGCTCTGTATGTGTTGTATAAAGAGGATACTTCAGAAACGGAAAATGGCTGCTTTAATAACTTACCACAAAGCCAGTGGCTGACCAGCGGCTTTAACATCTTCTGGTTCTGAAAGTCGGCAGACTCACAGCTACAATCACATATGGGTGGCTCTGTTACTTCTAGGGGGCTCTGGAGGAGAACCCCATTTCCTATCCACCTTCTAAGGATTGCCTGTATTCCCCTTGTCTTCTGGTCCCTTCCTCCATTTTCCAAGTCAGGGTATAGTATCTTCAGATCTGACCATTAGTCCTGCTTTCCTATTAGAGACTTTTGGATTATAGAGAGCTTACCCAACAACCCATGACAATCTCCCTGTCACAAAATCCTTAATTTAATGCCATCTGGTGAGTCCCTTTTGTCATGCTCAGTAACATATTCAGGGATTTCAGGAATTAGGATACATCATCGGGGAGCACATTGTTCTGACTACCACTGCGGAACTATTAATAGTCACAGGAGACAACCAGAATACCCTGGCTTCAGGTCAGGCCAGCTGGGGCATGATGGCGCCCTGTTCAGAAACCACGTCTGGACAATGAAGGCACACAGGCCCCCTCAAATGCCTTGTACTCTGGCAGTAGAATTCTTCAGCTGACTTTTCAAAGGTGTTCCAGTGTCCTGATAATATGCGATTTTAATAATGAAATCAGTAATTCATGTGGAGAGACGACAGACTGGAGTTAAAGAACTCCTTCAGTGTCTACTGTGTGAGATATGAATGGAGCAGCTGAATGGTAAGATGTGGCCTAGAGTCACAGGAGCCTACATGGAGAGCGCGGTTTGCATTTACTCTTTAAATTCTTCGAGGTGGATACTTCTTGTCTCTAGATTTCAAGATGATGAGATTTGCCACACTCAATGTTTCAGAAGAGTAAGTTGGAAGACATCACCGTTCAGCAGTGACCACAGACCATAGGCTTCTCTAATTAAATGTGTAACTCAGGCTCAGTAATCCCTACCTCGCTCTATTTTTTTCTATTGATGTTAAAATCGTATAACTAGATGCAGCTCTTAACAATTTGTTATGAGTTCTTGCTAACTTACCTCATGTTTGAAAAGTCAAACCTGGCTTCTCACATATAAAAATATAAGCTGAGAGGTGGTGGTATATGCCTTTAATCCCAGTACTCCAGAGGCAGAGGTAGGTGGATCTCTATGAGTTTGAGGCCAGCCTGGTCTACAGAGTGAGTTCCAGGACAGCCAGAGCTACACAAAGAAACCCTGTCTCCAAAAACCAAAAACCAAAAACAACAACAAAAAAGAGTAGCTATATTACATCAGTCACTTTCAGCTGAATTCTTTGATTCTTTTCTTTCTTGCAACAGATTTTCAAGAGTAAACCAGAAACACAAACAACATTTGAAGGTTGTTAAAATGAAATGACACGCTACTGTGTGCAGACAAGTTTTCAGCAAAGTAGTGACCAACATTGACTATGGGGAATATTTCTTTCTGTCTGGCATTTAAACTAGAGAATGACCTCCACACATTCGCTGTACCCATTCCAAAGCTTTTACTAGTACCACAGAACTGCTACAATAATGAACATTTAACGGAATTTCATAAGAAGATGCTGACATCACAGTTTGGATAGCATACTCTAGAAACTGATAGAGAAAAATTAACACCATAAACTCTCTTCTAGTTCCCATCAAGTACTCTACTTGAGTCATCAGCTCATATGACTCTTCACAGAGAACATCAGCAAGCTACAAACACCCCTGCCGGAAGAGCAGTACCTTAGGATTATAAGATCTCTATGAAACTTTATTCTTGCATCGAATGTTTTTACCATCCAAATATTCACTAGCTAACAGGTGAAAGATAGCTTTTAATATGATGTATCCAAGAAAGTGACCTCAGCTGTTCTGTGTAAAGTAATGGGTGTCCATGTGGTAGAATTTCATCTGTTTTCATTAGGAATCATTCAGAATATTTTTGTCTAAACCTTGTATGAGATAACTTATCACCAAGACTTATGAAGCCATCAGAAAAATGTCTCAATATAACCACTATGCTAATGCCCCAGGTTGGATCCCTCAAGGTCAGGGACAGAGCTCCCTGACACTGTGACCCTCCCTTCTGCCACTAGTGTTACAGCCACATGTCACCTTCCCTTTCTCTTTCAGTGCTATTGCAAGAGATCTGGCACGTGAAATTTAATAACTCTGAGCATGATTCACTTTAATGAAATATTATCATGCGTTAAATTTAAAACAGCTTCATCCCACAAATATTTATCCTGTGCCTGCTATGGGCAGTTGCTGCTTTGTGATTTGCCATCTTATTGACAGACAAAGTTGACAGAAGCACTATAAAATCACCAGGCAGATTAACGCAAAAGATGAGATTCCAAACTCCAGAAACTCAAGTCGGCCAGCAATTTCCAATGCCCTTAGCATCTAAGTGCCCATACCAGATAGATTGCAGGGATGGGACCTTTTCATTAAGAGTGGAATCTTTCATTAGATGTAGGTCAAAACCCTGAGCTGTGTAGCCCTGTTGATCCTCAGTGGCAGTGAGCAATTTCAGTAATGTGCCTAGTCTTTAGAAGCCAGGGCACACAACTTCTTCCCTTGACAACTGATAAGCATTAGGGCAATTCTTCACATTGTATGTATAAAACTACTCTCCCTCATGCATTCCATTTTATGCTTCTTTTTGTAAAGAAAAGAAGAGAGATGGAGAGAGAGAGAGAGAGAGAGAGAGAGAGAGAGAGAGAGAGAGAGAGAGAGAGAGAGAGAGAAATGGATTTTAAGCTCATCGTGGCCAAACATAAATTGAGAATATGAGATTTGAAAATTAATATTTAGCTTTTAATGACTGTCTTAGGTACATTATGACCATGTCAGGTGTGTAGAGAATTGAAGAAATTCATATCCCAGGCCAAAGGCACTTCACATGAATCACCACCTAGAATGACGGAGCATTTTAGCTTGGCTTCTCTGTGTCCAGTACCCCCCAGCACAGCCTGTTCCGAGACTCCTTTCTTCTGGATGAGTTGGGGTGAGTGTTGCTGGCTTTAAGCATTGGGTTTCACTGCTCCCACAGTTGCTCAGGTGCCCAGGTTTCATCCATCAACTGCTATCCTCTAGTGAAAGGATCAAAAAGGACTTGTAAGCCATCCACCTGCTCTTATAAATAAAGTTCCACTGAGGCACAGACTTGGCCTCTTTATACACCAACCATATTGATTTGTGTGTAGTGGCGATGTTGATTTTAATTTACTAGCTAGGGACAGGAAAATGTCTCAGTGATTAAGAGCACAACTGCTCTTCCAGAGGATCCAGATTTAATCCCCAGCATCCACAGGGCAGCTCATAACTGTTTGTGACTCCAGTCCCAGGGAATCCAATGCCTTCTTTTAGCTTCTGAGGACATTGCATGCATGTGGTGTACAAACAAATATGCAGACAAAACATCCATACACACAAAGTAATAAGATAAAATATAAATATTTACTAGGCATAAGAAGTTTATTGATATCTGGGCTAGGCCTTCAGTGAGTATCTCTTGTGAGACAGACTGGTGACACCTATGACTGTGAATACCAAGTGTCTTTAACCTCCTCCCCATTCTATTGTTCAGAACTCAGTCACACAGCCACAGTGGGGTTGAAAAGGTAGTCAAGCCATTTATGTAAGAAGAAAAGAAAATAGGTTTAGTGAACAAACATCCATTTCCAACCATATTAAAAATTCCCATTTACCAAATATTCTGGAAGGAATAGAAAAGTTGGGGACACGTTTTAAAGCATTCCCAGAATGACAGAGAGAGGTCAAAATTCCTTCTTCTTAAATCTATTATAAACTCCATATCACAAAGATATTTGAAACTGGTTAACACAATAACAAACTTTGAGGGGAAATGACCAGGTTAGAGGTACTGTAGACAGAATCAAAGGAAAGGCTTGCATTTGGATTGACTACAGCAGAGAATAAACAGTACTAGTTGTCTCCTGAGAGGATGTGGAGGGGGGTGTTTATCATCAAAATGCATGTTCTGGCCCTATCCCTTACACTGAGATGCCTAATTTTCACAACAACCCATAAAGATTTATCTCCCATAGTCTAGAATATTAGTGAGCCAAGTTTACAGAAATCGTAGCATCCTTTATACTAAGATAAAGAACAAAGATTGGCTCCAACATAAAGGCTGAAACAAAGCATGGCTTATGGCCTGTCCCATTTTTAGAGGAACAACCCCTTTGTCCCTTGAGCTGCTGGCCCACTGTCCCACAGGTCCAGTAAATGGAAGCCCCAGTGACTGCATGCCTTCCCAAGAAACAGAGAATGGAGCTGAAGAGGTTCCACTCCTGAAGATGCTTCTTCATGTCCCTCGAGTTTGCATAATCACTACTCTATCAAGTCCCTCCACATTGGAGAGACCTGCAAGGACCAGTGAGCCAGCACCTTCTTCCCTGAGTACCTTTCATAGTGAGTGCTAGGTTTGCAACAATGAGGATTCATGCTGGAATCTTCTAGACTCTCCATTGACTACTGTTTGTCTAAGTATATGATATTCAGTTTTAGCCCTGCCTTTGAACAGTGCTTTTAATTTTTTTCCCCATTGGCTTTTCACTGAAGCACTGAGAAATTCTATAGTCTTGCTTCCTTCTGACCTCTTTTTTTTTTGTTTGTTTGTTTGTTTTTGTTTGTTTTTTTTGTTTTTTTGTTTTTCGAGACAGGGTTTCTCTGTGTAGCTTTGCGCCTTTCCTGGAACTCGCTTTGGAGACCAGGCTGGCCTCGAACTCACAGAGATCCGCCTGGCTCTGCCTCCCGAGTGCTGGGATTAAAGGCGTGCGCCACCACCGCCCGGCTCCCTTCTGACCTCTTTACTAAGAAACAACTTTATTGGAATATTTATACACGTGCAGATGTGCAAGCAATCATGTGTCCACTAGCACACATCTGCAAGGATGTCCACCAAAACATGAGCAAAGCTTGGCCAGAATGGTAATCACAAGCCTGAGCCTAGTAGAAAGTTCCAGCTCCACTACCTACTACTGGAAAGCTCCTATTTCCCCCCAATGGATCCACCTGGCATTCTAATGATGCCCAAAGACCACTTTTCACAATGTTTTGAGATTCTTAAATAAGATGAATAGGACTACAAGACCAACTTACTAAAGCTATCAAAATATTGTTTGTTTATTTATTTATAGACGGGATCTCTTTATAGGCCTGGCTTTCATGGTACTTATTATGTAGACCAGGGTGGACTTGAACTCACAGAGATCTGCCTGCTTCTGCCTCCCAAGTGCTGAGGTTAAAGGCATACATCACTACACTCACATATGTGTGTGTATGTGTATTGGTTTTTGAGACAGCCAAAATATTTTTAAATGTCACAATATAGTAGTGTATGAACCACAAGATCTAGCCAGAGACCTAAGAGTGGTTGTCATTTCAAAGCAGTGATAAGAAAAAGCAGTATTTGAGGAGATCTGTGACATGAACATGTCACCATTATATTGCTCAAAAATCTCAAATACTGTTAAGGATGATGTAACATTAATGTTTAAGTAAACATGCTAAATGTCAGTTTGAGGGAAATAACAATGAAGGTCAAGGTTTCCCATCCAGGTCACAGACAAGTCTCTGGTGTGTTCCCAGGCATGGTGACAGGTGTCTGAAAGTCCAGTACTTGGGAAGCAGGAGGGGGGATGCAGGGTTTGAGAGCAGCTGAGTTACATGCGGAGTTTCTAATTCAAAATGCAGAAACAAAGAGAAAACTTTGTGATTTGCTTATAACAGCCTTGAGCAGAAGTTATTTCTCTTAGTGTCCATTTTCCCATTAGAAAAATGTTGGTGGTACTCACTTCATAAGGATAGTTTGAGAGGTAAATGAAATGGTACATGCCTTTAGCATCAGGACCCAAGCATTTCCCCCAAAAATGTGTTCTTAATAAAGTTTCTAAAAAGTAAAAAAAAAAAATCATACTTAATATGCCACAAAGTTCTTTATGTTCAGACCTCTTTTCAAAGCTAACTGGAATTATTTTCACCCCATTTCAGAATACATAGAATGTCTGCCCTCTATTGGAGTTTTTGGTGGCATCTAAGACTTTGTAATAAGGGTGGATTGGGATGTCTTCAGCTCAGTCATTGATGGGTTTCATTTTGCATGAAGGAATGAAGGAGAATCAATGTGAACCAGCCACCCTGAACAGAGATGGGAAGGAAGAGACATTAAAGCCATATTTTACACAAGATAATGAACAGTGGGTGAAGACAGGACAAGCAGAGACAGGGCGAGCATTCCAAACTGATTTTGTACTTCTAGTGCAACCTGGGAGCTGCGATATCTGGCAATAATCATGTACACACATTAACTTGTCCAGAAAAAGAGAGCATTATCCACACTGCCTAATTTGACAATAAATGTCCTTTCTGTGTCACAGGCCTCTTATGATGCTTTGTCATTTCCATATATCTCTCTTTCAAAAATGGAGAGAGAGAGGGAGAGAGAGTCAGACACATGGTTATGTATATATTGGTTCATGGGAGTTAAATTTAGAAGATGCTTGTAGATTTTGGGAGAAAAATTGTCTAATACTAGTAGTAGAAGAACACAAAATTCCATTTGAACTTTAGTCTTAAGAAATGAACTAGTTCTATTTTTATACAAGTTCCAAAGTTTAATTTAAAATGTAAGAATTCTACCAGTGTTATTGAGTGTCTCACATTATTACAGTACCCCAGAGATTTCAAAGATTAAACAGCCCTATGTAATTCAATAATTGTGGCATATAAGATTTTATTGAAATAATCCAAGTTTCTGCACCCAGAACTGAGGCCCAGAGCCTGTACATATCTCTACTTTTAATTTTAAAATGGATATTGAGGATTATTTAGTAGATAACAGCTATGTATCAGGAACCAAACTGCTATTTAGAAATAAAATAACTATTAAAACTATAATGTAATTTGTTCCTTGACAGCTCCACACCAAAATTTTCTTTACTCATAAACTACTCATCCATTTATTTCATTCTTCTGTCCTTGCTATTATCAGACACAGGAAAGAGAAGAAATAAAGAATCCCAGTGCAGTTGGAGGAAATTATGTGTCACTTTGTCAAGAATTCTGCTCCTCCAGCTATCATCATAACATCCCTTAGCCATTGATCATTTCTATAAATTAAGAAAGAATGGCTTCCATGTTCATCAATAACTCATACAGATGTTAAATGAAAGCTGAGTTCTCCCACTGTTCAATAGCAGCGTGTATGTGCCTACAAGCTTGAGCATAGAGAATGAAGAAAAAAATGTCTTTGTAGTACAGTCCACTACGCAGCTAGATGCCGAGCAGAAAAGCAGACTTGAGCCAAGGGTAAAGGTCTGCAGACACCATGCTATCTGTCACCACTGAACTTTGCAGCATGCCCCATTTCCTGAGCATCGGAAATGAGCTGACAGTAATCTATGCTCCCCGGGAGGACTTTCCTTCCCCAACTAAATGAGATGTATACAAGAGATATTTTGAATGAAGTTGACTGCAGTTTTGTTTGCTAAGGTTTGCATGCCTAATTTCGAAACCTTTGCTGTACTCTTCTGAATGCCATTTTCCTACGACATTTTCAGACTACTGGAGAGAGATAAATAAGAATGAAAGAACTTTATGGGATAAATATTGGTAAGAATTATACCCTGAATAACACATAGCTTATACTAGCAATATAGAAGATAAATGTAAATCCTCAATGATTAAAAAGATCGCATATTCTATAGGTGAATGAATATATTGTGAAAAATATACTAAAGAATCATACTTGGCATACAGAGGTAGCTCAGTCAGTAAGGTTCTTGCCTTTTAGGCATGAGGACCTGAGTTCCATCCAAAGAATCTATGTCATAGGGGCCAGAAGTGCTGTCATATTCTTGTAATCTTAGCACTGGCAGGCAGAGACAGGAAGAGATACCTGGGGCTCACTGGCCAGCCAGCCTAGCCTACTTGATGAGTTCTAGAACAGTGAGAGACCCTGTCTCAAAAAACAAATGGGAATAGTTCCTAAATAATGACAGCTAAAGTTTTCCTTTGGCCCTCACGTGCAAATGTGTGTGCATGCACACATTCATGCTCACATGTACACACACACACACACACAGACAGACACACACACAGACACACACACAGACACACACACACACACACACACACACACACACACACACACACACACACACACACACACACACAATCATATTTCCCAGAAGTAGTCTCCTTTGGTAACTGATCTCAATATCAACTTGTCTCTTTTTCATTTCCCACATTTCACCTGTCTACATCTAAAGTGGATTTTCCTCTTCTCCTGCCACTGTGAGTCCCAACCACACCTCCCATCTAGACCATATATTGACATCTTGATCTTCCTTCCTCCTCCCATTTCTTCCTTCCTATAGTTCATCCTCCACCAGTTGCCAGAGCGATCCTTTTCAATTACAAATTAGATTATGCTCATCTGCTAAGCACCTAGTGACACTTCTTTCTCATTGCATTTTGAGTAAAATGTAAATACTCGGCTGACTTCTGAACATTGTCCCTGCCTATGGCTCTAACATTCACCCTAAATCATTCCATGCCTCATGGTCTTTCTCTTAGAAAAGAAGACATAATAATAATTTCCTTTTGGGATATTAAAAATGTGGATGGGTATAGTATAAACGTGTGTCTGGGAGTCACTATTAAATATTAGACTTAAACAACACTGGCTCTTCTTAGGTTCTTGATCTAGGTAGGCCCCTGTGCTCCTTGGGAATTTTGTTCTCAATGTCCCTCTGTCAGGGTGTTCCTCCTCCAGATCCTAACAAGGATACCCCTCTGGTTCTTCTTAACATTTCTCTCTATTACAAATCAACCCCTAGAACTTATTTTCAGTCTCAGGAAACTAGAGTTTACCCACTCTACTTATCACCCATAGTCCAAGTATTGTGTTTATTGAACAGATGGGTGAGTAGGTAGTATCCAGGGTCTTAGGTAACAGTTAATGCTCAATAATTGAGTGAATGACTACTTACCAACCCTCTTCATTTCATATAGCCACTGGAATAGACTACCACAAATATGGTAGCTTAAAACAACATGGAAACTTATTCTCTCACAGTTTGGATGTCAGGAATCTAAACTGAATTTCACTTGACTTAGGTTCAAGGGAGCTATGCACTATCCTATGACTCTGGGTGAGAATCTGTTCCTCTCCAACTTCTGTGGCTGCATTTTTCTTTTGCAGGTCATTATCTTTAGCCTCCAGAGGACTCAGACTATCATTCCAGAAGGTTCTGAGTCACTAGTGTCCTTTCTAGCTAGGGTTGTTGTAGTTTTTCGTTGACTTTAATCACAGGATTAAAGAGGCATCCATAGTGATCTATAATCCCAGAAAAACTCCACCTTACCTCCCTGTTCAGGTTTCTCACAGCAATTAGGATTAATCTCTGAGCCAGCCAACTCCCTTCTTTTCCTGTTGATTCAAAAGCAGACATCCAAAGTGGCCATGTGACAATTTCCAGTTCCAGTTCAATGTAACCATTGTTCTGCTTCCTGAGCAGAGCTTGCTTCTCCTGGAACTAAAACTCATGCCAGTGGATCACCAGGTCAAACAGTAAGTAGTGGCACTTCTGTGTCTATCCCTGGATCCCACTGAAATGGACAGTTGATCTTTTGCATGCGTGACCTAGAACACACATCTACAAACAAAATAGCTTTCACCAGTTTTCACATTTAATCACCTCCTAAATCACTCCAGCCCTGGGCGGGTCTTCTGATAGGCTGAGGGAAAGAGATGTGTTGTGATGCAGGAACTCCAGTGGTGTGAAGGCCACTGCTCAGTACATCTCCCACACATATGTAATCCCAACTTGGCTGCAGAGTGATATAAGAAGGGTTCATGGGAAAGGGATGCAAATGAGCCATTGAGCACCCTAGGTTGAAACTGAGCCTATAATTAAACATTCCCACAGAGTAAGCCCCTTGACTACTATAGTCTTTTTTTTTTTTTTTTTTTTTTACTGGACTCTAGGAAATGGAAATCTACATGAACGAGGCTTTCTATCAATTCATCAAGCCAAGTGGAAATGTCTGTTTGTCATATAAAAGATAATGGCAGAAATCCATTTTTAGCTCTCTATTGCTGCACTCATGTGTGAAATTACCCACAGGGGAGGATATTTGCCTGGAAAGGAGCTTTATTGGGACTGGCTGCACAAACTGTAATACCAAATGAATTGGTTTTGCAAACCAAACGGAAGGCCTCATAAACCAAATGGGAACTGCGGTCCAGACAAAGGCTGCCCGTGGGTGACAATGTTAGGCGTGGGGAGAGGCTGGAAACCTCGTGGCCACTTCCCTCCTTTCCAACAAGGTTGACTCCCAGAGGATAAATCATTTTCTGAGCAGTAAATCTTAATAACACCTTGGTTTTCCAATTTGGATAGACAAGCCATTTGGCATTCTTCCTAAGGTACTTGGTCTTTTCCTTTCTGCCCTGATAGTATTAGCATGAATTTGGGTTTTAAATTATCCAGAAAAAAAGGATGGCTGAAGGGCATTAGGAGGAAGTCTTCATGGTCTCTAGAAACAACTGATTTGGGTGGCGATTAGAAGATGGTGTACAGTGTTTCCATTTGGTATCTTTCAAGGTACTTATAGAAGAAAGAAGTATTGCAACATTGAACTAGCAAGAGTAAGCTCTTTTGTTTTTCTAACAAAAAGTAAGAGAACAGAAAGAGGGAAAATAAGGCGAGATAACAATAGGGTACCACTTGGGGAGCTGGAAACTACTTGACAAAAAAGCTTGTCTCTCACCAGATCATTTATTTCCATTTAGTAAACCCAGAAGTCAAACTTTAATATTTTTAATAGAGTTAATAATAACAAAGATGGTTTTGTTAGTTTAGTGCACAGACAAAATTAGACAGTCCCACACCAGCATGTTTGTGTTTGTGTTTCTCTGGAGCCAGGTCTGTCTGGCTTCCTTGGCTCAAATAGCAATTGGCACAGACAAGAGTGGTAGCAGATCAGGTCCAGGCAGAGCCTTTCATCAGAGGATTGCAAGCAGATCACAGCTTCCAGCTGTGGCCCAGAACTGACCACCAGCCTCTCATGGATCTGTACCCAACAACTGTCCTCTGAGGCTAAATGTGTGGCCCCCTGAGCCCACTGAGAAACACATGGCTGCAGAGTGACTCCCGTTGATGAGCCAATTTCTCCCTCCAACCCCAGGGCACACAGTAGATTGCCTATTTCCCTTTGAAGTGGACTCTCTTCACAAGGTGTCCACCTTTAATCCCTGTGTAAAGTAGGGGCTCAACAGACTAAGGACTCGCCTTTAGCTGGCCTTCCCTAGAACAGCATCACACTGAATTAACAAGTCACTTTTCATTGGCATTTTGTTTTACTTACTCATTGAAGTGTCTTTATTCTACTTTCATGCTCAAGACCAAATTAGCAATCATCCTTTCCTTTAAAAATACTTACATTTATTTATTTTGGAAGATGCACATGCCACAGCCCATGATTGGAGGTCAGAAGACAACTTTTAGGAATCAGTTCTCTCTTCCACCATGTGGGTTCCAGGGATTGGACTTGGGTCTTCACAGTTAGTAGTGAGCTCCCTTACTGACAGAACCATCTCACTGCCCCCTCAACTTCCTTTTTAAAAGAATTCATATAAATATATTAGAAACAATTTTATCCACTAGCTCTTCAAAACTAGATGTGTAAACATGAAAAAAAGAACACAATATATTTGAACATTGGTGAACATTTACTTCTGCCTGCCGTCCTAGCCATAGAAGATGCTGCTAGATCAGGAATGTCTTTTAAAAATATTTGTATTAACTCTTGAGAATGTCATACTTGTGCACAATGTACTTTGATCATACTAACTTCCTATATTTCTCCCTCCAACTTTCTCTAGTCATCCCCACTCCCTTCTCAACTTGATGTCCACTTCCTTTATTTTTTATATCCCATTAGTGCTGCCCATATGTGCATAGAACATAGGTGTGAGGTTATCTACTGAAGCATGGCAACCTACCAGTGGCCACATACCCAAGAAAAATGAGTCTTCCTCCCCTACAGCCGTCAACTTCCAATAGATACTCAGCTAGAGGTGGGACCGAATGAGCTCGCTCCATCTATGCTAAGGTTTTCGGGATGCATGAACCATTTTTCTTGAGACTTTCATGCATGACTACACTATATTTATATCATTTCCACTCTTCCCTCTCCCTATTTCAACTCCCCCCAACTCTCCCCTGCTTTGAACAGTATCCTTGAATAAGATACTTGGGATTCCCTTCTTCTGCTTCTCTATAGACAGCCTGGGGAGCACCTGGGGACTGGAAGCAGCATCGAGACAGGACAGTCTCCTCTCAAAAGGAGGCAGATCTCATCAGGTCAACAGTTGGGATATGCAGGTGTGCGTGCTTGTGTGTGCATGCGTGTGTGTGTGTGTGTGTGTGTGTGTGTGTGTGTGTGTGTGTGCATGTGTGTGTGTATTAGAGAGAGAAAGAGATAGACTGTAGATCAAATGCATGTTGACTTAATTTAGATGAAACGATATTGTTTTTTACCCAGTTCCACTGTCTCCTTTTCCTCTTAGCTATTGAGAAACTTTAAATACCTTTTCCCTTTTCAGAATTTAAATTATGTCAGTCTATGCTCTCTGCTTGCCTGGTCCTTATGGTTTCTTCAGGGGTCTGTTGTCACTTAGATTTTCTTATTGAGTAATTTGACACTTCTCTCTTGCAACTTCCAGTATTTTTTCTTCATTCTGTATCTTAGCACATTAACTCTAACAGCACTTGGGAAGACAACATCCTGGTCTTGTCTGTTTGGAGCTCTCTCACATTTGGCTGTCTGTTTCTCCCCCTGGAGTAGAGAAGTTTTCTACAAATTTTTAGGGTGTGTTATCTATGCTTCTTACTTTGCATCTTAGTTTCCTTTTTCTGTATCACAGATTTGTAGGTTTGGTCTCTTACTTGTGTCTTGATGATTGAAATATTGTTGTCAGGACCTTTTTTTAAATTGCTATATGAATGCAGTTACTCTTGTTTCCAATGCCTGTTATTGTGTCTCCCACCTGCCCCTGTCTATTCATGATGCTTTTTACTAGTTAATTGATTTATTGGACTTTTTATTTCAAAACTTTGTTTCCCCTGAATCTCAATTTTCACTTTGAATCTCTCATTCAAACTTCTGGATTCTTTATCTCAGTTTTAAACTGGCTTATTTGCTTTGTTCATCTTTTCATTTGAATCCTTGTCGAGGACCCTGGTCGTCTTTAAAAGCAGACTCTTAAAAGTTTATGTTCAGCACTTCAGCCATTTTAATACATTTGGATTCCGTTATTGAGGATTGTGAAGTTTGGGCGTCTGCTGTTAGCTGGCTTTCTCACATTCCTTGTGTTCTCATGTTGTAACTTCTGTGCCTGTATGTCTTGTCTGGATTTGTTTGTGGATCTCCCTCGAGGGCAGCTTTCTCTTGAGGCCCCAACACTCAACACTGCCTAGTGAGGAGCAAATAAACTCTTGTACCAGCAACACCACCAAAGCAAAGTAGACTCTGTAGATATTTTTCTATCAGTGTAACAAAATTGAATTATTTTTTAAATTTATTTTATTTATGTATATGAATGTATTGCTCACATGTGTATATGTGCAACCCATATGTGCCTGGTGCATGAAGAGGTCAGAAGAGAGTGTCAGATATCCTGGAACTGGAGTTACAGATGAGCAACCATGTAGCTGCTGTGAACCGAACCCAGGTCCTCTGTAGGAACAACAAGTGCTCTTAACCACTGAGCCATCTCTCCAGCCCCCATAAAAATAAATAGAAGAAAGCTGATAAACCACCAATGATCATAGAATAGAAAGTGGCAAAAATAATCTAAAATAAATTAAGAAGTTAAAAATTAATAAGATAACAATAAAAATGAAATAGTGGGTATAGAAATAAAAAATGGCCGGGCGGTGGTGGCGCATGCCTTTAATCCCAGCACTCAGGAGGCAGAGCCAGGTGGATCTTTGTGAGTTCGAGGTCAGCCTGGGCTACCGAGTGAGTTCCAGGAAATACACAGGGAGACCCTGTCTCAAAAAACAAAACAAAAAAACAACAACAGAAAAGAAGTAAAAAATGAAGCAAATTCAAATAAGGAAAAAGAAACAGAAGAACAGAAAGGAAGAGGACGAGAAAGGAGCAAGAAACTGTAAAAAAATCAGAATACAAAACGAAAAACTCCATAGATGAAATTTGATAAGAGTATGAAGAGGACTAAAAATTAAAACATAGTATTTTTAAAGATTAAATTTAAAAATTTAAGAATGATAGTAAAAAGGAAAAAGTTTTCTTTTAATTTGAGGTGCTTATTTTTGTATCCTCTAATACTGGAATCTGCCGAGTCCGAGGGTGAGTGTGGTTCCTGCCTGTTCCCGCTCTATACATTGGTTCAGTATGTGACCTGAAAACTGGGCCCATAAGAAGTGTTGTTCGTGTCGGTTATTTTAGACACTTTATGTTTAAGGAGCTGCTGTGGATCCGAATGAGGTCTGTGGTTTGTGGTGACTTCCCACACCCACGCCCTGGAAGCGGGAGCAGGCTGAACACTCGGGGCCAGCAAATATCCAAGTTAGTGCATCAGAGAGGTGAGAAGGCAGAACACCGAATTCTTCCCTGAAGGATGAGTATTGAGGAAACCCAGCTCTCTGCCTGCTGGTCTCAGTGTTTTCAAATCCCGCTCAGCAGTAAACTTGCTGGAAGAGAGGAGCAGTCTTCGAGATCTGGACTTAGCATTCTGGGTCCCGCCCAGCAGCAAACCTCCTGTGGCAAGGAGGCAATTTCCAAGACCCCATGGCCCACCAGCCACGGTCGCAGAACTCTTAGTCACCGTAGCAACCTATGGATGGTAGGGCTAGCTCCCTAGAGGGTCAGGCCACTGTCAGGTGCACCCTTCAGAGGCCGAGTTTCAGAGTCCGAGTTCCCCACCGCTTCAACGTCTCATGGGGGTCTCTATCAGGCTCTTCTCTTTACAACAGCCTCCCATGGCTGTTGTAAGCCTTCCAGACTTTGTTGCAGGGTGGACACAAGCTCCCTGACTTGAGGTTGTTACCTTTTTTGGGGCTCAAAGTAGTTATGTCTCAAACAGCAGGTTCTCTCTCAGGGCAGTAACTGATAACAGCCCTCTGAGCCACAGGATGATGGAACGGATTTCCTTACAGTGCTGTCCTGGTCCACAGAAAAAAGTCGATGCCAATGGGATTTGATTAAAATCCCACTGGTTTAATGCTGGCAAGGACCATGGCTTTTCTGTGGTTAGGACGGCGAGTCTTGTCCTCAGGGTCGCCTACAATCAAGGTTTACCTGTGGGGGTGATTTCATTTACTCTTTCCCCTAGGAAGCTGTGGGCTGCTTTCTACATCATTATCTTTCTGTTTGTCCTTTCTTGTCACCCTTTTCTTCCTAGTTTTCATTCTCTCTCTCCCTCCTTTCTCTCTTTCCTCCATCCCTCTCTCTTTCTTAGAATACAAACTTTCTTTTATTATCCCAGCTCTTCTCATTCACAGAATTTCCTGGTGAAAACTCATAATTCACCACCTTACTCCAGAAACCCTGATATATTTATCGGTGGACTCTGGGATTTTGAAATCTTTCTATCTGTGGAGGTTGAAGTCTATTGAATTTGTGGGTTTATTAAAATTCAACTTATACGTCTGATGCCAAAAACAAAGTGAAAATGTGGTCTGTCCTTAGTGATGTTCTGAATGCCACATTAACTAAATACAACCATATGTTGGCTCTCTAAAATCTGGATGTAGTGCCTAGCCTACGAGGCTTCTCATCAGCTGTGCTGAGTACTCCGTCACAAGGACTTGCACTGAGCAGTACAGGGGTAATCTCACCACACACAGTGCTTTTCAGACCTGTTCACAGAGACCCATCAATATAGAAACAGTGGGAAAGCTTCGGGAACTCTAGTGCCGAGACAGGGCTTATCCCTCGTCACTTCTGTAAGCCACAGAACAAGTAAAATGCTGGCTGTCCTACCACAGAACACACAGGCTGATCCAAGGGCCTCTGTTGACTAAGGAGATGACCACACAGCACACACAGGCAGCCCTGTTCCTCAGTGGAGCCAAGCCTCTGCCTGGGATTCACCTTGCCTGGAGTGCTGTAAGCTCTTGGCCTCACTTGGTCCAGGAAAGTTCCTGCTGTGTTTGCTTCTAGAACAGAAAGTACACACAATTTGCAATTAGTAAGTTGGGCACCCTAGACCACATGGAAGTTTTGTTTGCCTGATTAGTTGTTGAAGCAAACGCTTTGTAAATGTGATGTCTGGACTATGGGTTGTCTCTTTAGGTACCTACATCAAAATTCTTACTATTTTTCTATGAGGCTAAAAAGACAGAAGAAAATGAAACATCTTGCCTTTTGAAAAATAAGTTAAATGTTTCTGTCGCCATTTGTGACATCCAGTATTTATCCCAATTAATCCCAATGTTTGCCTGGCTGCTCCCTTTTGGGGGAAATGGAAGCTTTCTCTACTATCTATTAATAAAACCCCTTAGATGACTTCCAACATGAATCTATTATATGGAATTCCATGCTATCCATCTTTTGAAAAAGTTAGAGTGAGTTCTGGATGGATTAAGTAGAAATGAATTGGACATACACTATGTGCTGGCATTCAGAAGCTGTGCCCTGTTGTAGACTTAGGGTTCAATCTTATATTTCCACAACCAGAAGAGGGCTGGCCCTTATGAATGATACAACAGTGGCAATGAAACTAGTATGAATTGAATGTCTGTTGCAAGGTGTCTGTTCCAAGTGTTTCACATGTTTTATCTAATATGACTTTCAGAGTCATCATACACTGTACAGGCACTCATTGATGTGGAAGTGTGGACTGGAAAGGTACAAGAAATTTGCCAAGAAGTATAGCTCTTTGGGGGTAGAGCTAAGACTTAAATCTGGTTTGAGGGTTAGAAGGTAGCAGTAACTACAAAGTCCCATTGTTGGCCTCCCTATTTTCATGTGCAGCAAGAGCAGTGGGCACCTAAGACCACGAAACAGTCTTCACTTGAAACAAAAATACATGAACAGAGTAGCAAAAGTCATTCATAAAATATTCAAATTGATGACAGTGTTAGAAGCAAAGCCATTTGATGCACTAAGGGTGAGCTGAAGGGCGAGATTCTTGGATATGGATTTCAGGAGGTGAGTCTAGAGGTGAGCAGGCTTTCTGAGATCATGAGGAATAGCCCTGGGATGCTCATCTTTCCCTGTTTTTTTTTTTAATTGTGACTCAAAGAACAAGGCACATTTATTTCCATTAAGGAAAACCTAATTAATTATTTCAAGTTAATTAAGTGGATCTGCTCCAAGTTGAGTTAATATATAAGTCCACATTCAAACGTGTTACCATCTGGCCTGAATGTGAAAAATGAAGGGATTGGGGAGCAGAGTAAAGAGTGCTGTAGAAAGAAAATCAGAGTGCAGCCTTTAGACTTAGCTCCCTTGGTCCTGTAGAAAGAAAAAGGTGGAGGGAAAAGTACATTATAGCAAGACTTTTAGCCACAAGGGCATTTTTTTCCTGTATGTCATTACCAAGATTGTCTTTTCCATTGTTGAATCAGCAACCTTTCAGCTTGTTTACAATCGCCACGTAACTTACCTCCAAGCTCTCTGGATAACTGTGCTATCTTCTCCTCTTCTAGCTTTGGTACATCTTGGTTTGTTTACCAGTTGCTACTTCTTCTAGAGTATGAGCATAAAAAAAATAGACACTAAAACTAAAACAGCTCTCTTCTGTAATAGATGGAGGATGTGGTGGATTAGCGGCTTCTCCGTTGCTGTGATAAGACACTATGACCAAGGCAACGTATGAAAGAAAGCATTTATTTGGGTCTTACAGTTGTAGAGAGGGAGTTCATGATCATCAAGGTGGAAAGCACAGCAGCAGGCAGGCAGGCATGGCGCTGGAGCAGGGCCTGGGAACTCTCACATCTTGAGACAACAACCATGAAGTAGAGATAGCTAACTGGGAATGGTGTGGGATTTTGAAACCTTAGAGCCTGACTGAAGTGACACACTTCCTCTAAGAAGGCCACACCTCCTAGTCCTTCCCAAACTGGAGACCAGGTATTCAAATACATGAGCCTATCGAAGCCATTCTCATGGCCAAGACTGAGTTGATAGGAATTGACTGAAATGAGGTCTGGTGTGCCCTAATTGTGTTGTGTTGCTTTGGTCTATCTGTACCTGGTAAGTCTTTGATGGGAAGAGCAAGGCTTTTTTTTTTATTTCTATTTCCTTTGTACATAATTGCATGTTTTAGGCACAGGAGATACTGTAAGAAACCATGAAGGAGTGAGCGAGTGAGTAAATGAATAAAGAATAAAGGAGTGAAAGTGGGTAACTGTCTTTTAACCTTATTCTCTTCTGATAACTACCCAATGAAACTCCTCAAGAAGGTCGTAATTTTTCAAAAGTCTTCCTGACATTATAAATCTGTACCAACCACTCTACACACACACACACACACACACACACACACACACACACTCACACACACACACCAAAGTAACAAAACAGCCAACAAAATGAAAAACTCTCTGAGTTGTCAAGCAAATTGTTGGTTTGCTTTTTGATGAGTAGGGCAGGAACACTGTGTTTTCCTGCTTCTCTCTGCTCAAGGATAACCTAATCTTGCCACGATAGTTACTGAAGTCAATAACAGTTCTTACAGGGGAGACAAATCATGTCTGCATTGGATTACGGTGAAACGCAGTGCCCTGCCGATGCTGTCAGTGAGGAGTTCTTTGTTTGTGGCTTCATTATGCCCTTAAATGAAATATCTATATTTCTTCTGGGTTTAATGAGGCCACAGACAACCGACTCTTTATGGAGTGATGTTGGAGATTTTTTTGCTTTGAATTTGATATATTCTAATTTGTGCTTAACTACCCTTCCCAAGCAATTCAGGTTCTCAGATGGGCATTTTAGGGACAATTAGCTAACTGTGCCTCTCATTAGCCACGGAGCCTAGAAAAAGACAAAGGGAATCAATAAGACAAAGCCAGTTTAGGAGAACATTCACTTTCCATCACTGAGGACCAGCTACCTCATCAGGTTGCGTGTTCCTGCAGGAGACATCATTAATCTGCCAGTGGCTACACTTGGCTGCTCAATCACCTTTCTGTTGTGTTTTAGTTTTCAGGACTTTACCTCCTGTCTTACTTCACCATCCTCATCGGGCTGGTGCTCTACTCCTCCACCTCCACGTACATAGCCCAGGACCCCCGGGTGTACAAGCAATTCCGTAATCCTTCAGGACCTGTTGCGGACTTACCCAGCACAGCTCAGGTGGAGCCTTCAGTCACCTACACCAGCCTGGGCCAGGAGACAGAAGAAGAGCCCCATGTACGTGTGGCCTAGGGTGAGGCCCACCCTGCCCGCTGAGGACAACTCAGAGGCCACGTGTTCGCTCGTCATCTCTGTATTGTACATAGAGAAAGGTATTTAGTAGGTGCAGTTTCACAGGTGGACTGCAAGGTAGCTAACCCTCCTTTTGTAAAAGGAAGCAAGCTGAAGACCACTGGAAACACAGGCTTCAATCCACCTGACTCAGAGAGAGGCTTTGATAGTATGTATCCCGACCCTGACCCCACCCCCGCATTAATTACTGTGAAATTTTTTGAATCAAAATCAAGTATTATTGTTACTATGATTTTTATTATTGTTGTTACTGTTATTACACCAACTTTCAGAAGGAGGTTTTGTATTCCTGATGGGAATTATTGCCAGACCCTCCCGTAGTCAACGTACATCCCACTTTTCTATGGCAAAGTCACTTTTTGAGAATCATACTTCTGGTTTTGTTTTGCACAGACTATATGAGTGATGCATGCCACAGAAGCTCTACCCCTCAGAAGTTCCCTCATCCTGGTGACCTTGTGGCTAATGGTTTCCTCTGTCACCTGTTGGATTGCCTGCTCAATGAGGATTTTTGTGCCGTGACCCTTGTGGGGAGGGGAAACTGACCATATAATTCTCTATTCTAGGAATAGATATAAAACAAACATTTTAGCCTTTTTATATTTCATTTTCTGCTTACTCCAGGCCATTGGCTTTCTTTTGGGCCAGGAGATTCATCTAATTAAGCCCTGTGACTACAGGATAAGGATTCTCCCATTTTTGTGGCTTACAGGAAACACTCTAAAGAAAATCACTTATGTTTAGGGTTGTGTTTTTTAAACTTTTTCTGTCTTTCCCTATATCTCTCTCCTAAAAAATTAGTTTCTGTTTTAATTTTTTTTCTTAATGATGTCATGGAAATTAATCAAAGTACTGGAAAAGCCATGGCCTCTGCCCTCTTTGTTATATAGTACCTTTCTCAGAGGATGCCAACATGGACACTATCTTTATCATGGGGCACCATTGTTTATACCACCTCTTGGAGCAAGGTACTGATGTGGAACAATCTCAGTTAGTAGCTCATGTTCTGGTCACATGGTAGTGGCAAAGATGTCACCACTGAAAAGTCTGGCATTTTGGTCACAGTTGATACCCATCTAATAGCAGAATATAAGGATAAGCATTCATACAGACAGAAGATGCTACATTATCCCAATAAAGCTTGATACATCATTAGTTTAGTCAGTTCTATTATCTCAAGAATGTCTCTCATTCCACCACTACCCTTGCAACATAGGAAACTGAGAAACATCATCAACCTTTATAATTTAGAATAGATTCCATGTGTCAGCTTGGCTGACTTCAATATCATTCAAAAGGATCCTTGATGGAGTTACAGGCTTTATATAAATGTTCATGAAATTTGAGACAATTCAAGTCAATATTCTTTAATTAAGCAAGCAAAACAAAACACTTAACGGGGAACCTCATACAGTAAGAACAAATTGCAAAGTAAGGTCTAAGCATGGCAGGCAGGAGCTCCCATGCTGTCCACCAGCAGGCCTCTGGCCTCTTTGCCTGCCTTCTTCTGTGAAGAGTCATTGTGATCCACTTTGACAAGTCTCATACAAACAACATATGTCCAAAATAAGTAATGTGCTTGAACACTGTAACTCTGTTAAAAATCTTTTTCATTAGAAAAATATAACATTTCTTCTAAAGTATTTTTGAATCCTGACCTAGGAGAAAGGAAGAAAGGTTGTTTTCTGATATGTATATTGCATGTCAGATTTCCCCATGGAAATAAGTTCTCTTTGCTGGGGTGTGGTGGGCATGGGGGAAAAAGGTTTGAGCTAAAGCTACATATCCCATCCTACAACCTTGCCAACATCTGCTCTCTGCTACCTTTTAAGCCAATTAAATACCTTTCTCTGAATATTTTGTCCATTCAGCTCTGAAGACCTTTAAAGACTGTGCTTTTATTTTTGTGTTTACATTCCTTTGGTTTGCATAATTTACTTGATTCATTGCATTTTTTTTAGTATTTATTTTAAGCCAAATGCCTCTGTCTTTTTGATTCATTTTTATGACACGAATTTGTAGACACTCCGGTAAACTCTCACGAGAGACAAGTGACTGAAAGTGTTTCCAAGTCCATTCAGTGGGCTGGGAACATTTTCACACTTAAAGTTTGAAAAGGTTTGCAATTAACGGATGGCTGAAGGTCGCTGTCTAGACCACTTCATAGGATGTTTTAATTGACTCCATTGTATGGAAACCCAGTGTGACTATAAGATGAACGCACTGTATACTTTTTGTCATTGGATGTCCCTGTGATCAGACGTTCATGCCACTGGGTTACTTCACCTGTGTTGGTTTATTTCCATGTATAAAGCTGGTAACATTGGCTGTCCAAGATCAGAAGTTTAGAATTGACCCTTAAGGAAAAAAAAAGGCAAAAAGTTTCAAAGAACTATGTTTTCAGTGTGAAAACATGGGGGTTTCAGAATGTGGGGCGGGAAGTGGGAATAGGGTAACATTAACTGTAGCAGGTTTAATTTCTGAGATTCTGTAACCTCAGTAGATACCAGGAAGAATACCAACGTCTTAATCCACCACTCTTCTCTCCTCGATGAATGAGAAAAGCCCTTTGTATGAATGTTGACAAAGAGCAAACCACAGCTCTCTTCAACCTTGCCAGAGACGGGTAGTGGTTTTCACTTCCTCACTGGAAACTCTCACTGGGGACAGAGCTTGCCTCGGTCAGATCTCCCCACAGCTTCAAACACACATCCAGGTAGACCAAGCAATGGACAACTCTGCACCACTGTGTCCCATCCAAACGTTTCAATGTTTAGTTTAGGTATGGCTAACTTGTGCTATTAACCTTTTGACAAGCTTGTAGTCTTGTTTGTTCGGGATTTATTTTTGATTTGTAACCATTTAGTAGTTCCTAGCTAGCTATCAGTACAGATTTTACCCCATGGGTAGGAGTCTATCTTCATACCACATAACAAAGCACACTAATCCTGACACCACCATGGAAAATATGAACCCAAATATAAACAAAAAGGAAAGAAAAAGAAAAAAAAGACCTTTACACTGGGAAGCTGAACAAGCAATCCACATTTTCTATTTGCATGCTCCCCCATGGACTGGCTGTGGCAATGTAACACCTGTACAATGTTTTCAAATAAAAATCAATGCTTTATGAAAGCACCCCGCTTCGGGCTCTCTCGTGTGTTTGTCTGCATGATGACAAGCGTGACAGCAGCTCCCTTGAGACGGTAGAAATAGCAACAACAGCGGAGAACCAGCACACGTCAAAATAAAAACCGGAGAGGAAATAGCTCCAAATTAGGTACGGCATAGTCTCTGAACTGTAGTCTCCAGAAGTCGAATTAAACACACTTGTAATTTGTTTCAGGGTACTAAAAAAGGATGTTGGGATACAGCTTGCAAGTCCACATGGGAAACTCATTTAGGATAATGGAAAGCTACCCCTGAGAAACAGTTTCTTATGAGGAAGAAAATTCTGGGTACACTGTCCTGGACATAGCAACAGACCTAAGCATGAGCATTCTTTCAGACTGGGACATTTATGAAGCAGAGGATACCCAGGTTCCTGCTCAGAATGTGTAAAGAGCCAAGACTCCTCAGCTATCTCTTTCCTACCTTCTACTCATTAAGAACCCAGAGCAGACAGTTTATTTATTTACGTTGTTTGTACATCCTTGGCACTTACGTTCACAATCAGACCTTCACAAAGAAATAAACCAGGATGACTATGTGTCTGAGCTATGTATTCAAAACATTTTTAAATTGATTTTTCAGCAAAGAGGGACAACCCCACACCAAGTGCTTTGTGAAACACTTTACAAAGTGCAAACTAACAGTAGGTAGTTAGCGCACATAAATAATTTGCTTCCAAAATACTTTTCCTTGCAAACCTTTCTCTGGAAACTATTTCATTTTATTTAAAAAGCTCCTTGATCAAAAATGAAGTGAAGTTGAACTTCAGCCCAGCCCTGTGTCCACATGTCCAGCAGTTTCAAAAGACTGGGTCCACATTACTACAGACAATTAATGTGCATGTTGTGTTCCACCTCTTTGCCCAATCAATCCTCATTTTCTTAAGAGAGAACCTGGTTTCCTCAATACGCCAGTGCTCCTGCAACAGCGAGACAAGGAAGCATCAGAATTTCATAACTATTCATAAGATGGAAAACAAAACAAACAAACAACATTAAAATTCACAGGCCAGCTGTCATTGATTAGATTGTCTTTATGCCCTACAAGAAAATGAACTGTAATATGTGATATAATAGCCCAACACAGATCCAGCTAATCTGTTCAGTGCCCAGCAAAACACCTGGCTCATGGAAGTTATTTATACATCTTATTTTCCAGAATCTACCTTCAAAGCCATAAATACAAGGCATAAGCATAAGCAATTCTATTACAAAATGTTGCCTTTCTTCTCTTAACTCTTTTATTCCAATAAAATTCTCCGTTCTTGGCATTGAAAAGAATCAACACGTGCACTCAAGTTCCTGCTTCTGGGGAACTTTGAAATAAAAGTCACTTGTAATGTTTAAAGTCATTCAGGTTCAGGACTGAGGTAGGAAACAGCAAAATTCTTTCCTTTCAAATAGCATTTTATATTTATATCATACCTTCTTAATTGTGCATGCCAATCACACTTTTTCATTCTTCATTTTGTCTTTGATATCCTACCCCTTCTCATTTCTACAACCAGAGGGCTACTAGGGCCACCCATGTATGAAGGGTTTAAAAAACAAATCTGTTGTAACTGGAAAGCCCTGTCAATTCCAGATGGCCTGTATTGAGACTCAAGAAGACAAGACATTGAGTGTCACTCTTCAGACAGCTGGACAAGTATCCTCCAAACATGGCAACATGGTGAACAGGGCCAACAAATGAAACAATCTCATGGGATAGGCTACAATGTTAGCACCATCCATCTCAATGGACAAAAGGCTGGTGTGGGCCAGGAAAATGTCTGTAAACACATGAAAATGAGCTTGTTCATTAAGTATTAGTGGGGCTAGGGCAGCCCCACAAACTAAAGGGTCATTTCACAACAGGAAAGATAAATACTACTTTACATACTGTAAAGCAATCTTCCTGAACTCGTTATCTCAAACTGCTAGTGCAAGTTAAAATGTATCCCCTAGAGATGCATGATCTATAAAAGTATTAAGTAGGCTGACCACTTGATTCATTATATAATCCATTAAAATTTTCAATACAAAGGTTGACATTGGTGGTTCTACATAGAAATCAGGTGCAGATCTAGTCTGTGCCAGTTAACCTGGGAATATAGTCACACTGACTTTAAGACAAATTGGTTTATCCCTACCTATGCAAGCTGGCAAGCACAGCATATCGCCATGTCTTCCTGTCACTAGATGGCACTGAGTTAGAATAAGAGGACAAAGTGGCCCACCTGCTCACCGTGGTATTCTGTTAGTGAGTTCTCTTTAGTGTCCCTAATCTTGTGTAGGTCCCCTGTGAGTAATCACAGCTGCTGGAAGTTCAAGAGAGCAATGACCATCATGTCACGCCTGTGAATAGGAATCCAAAACAACTATAAAATATTTTACTGCTGTTAGAGGCTAGCCCTTACTACTGATTCTGAAAGCAAACCCCATTTTCTATAATTGGATCCAGGAGGGCACCTCTGGCCTGGGCTCTCATCTGACTATTCGGGTATCTGTAGTCAGGAGTGGTAGGAAAAAAGAGAGGCATCCCAATGGCAACATCGCCAACAGCATCACCACTGTTTCATTGCTCAAGTGTGAGCTTAAAGAAGGATGCTTTACTGGAGTTATTCAGAAGCAAAGTACAGCAGAGATTTACACACCCATACACTTCAAGAAGTGTGGAATGATGAGTGAGCATGTGCATAAATGAATGCATGCTCCACGTGGGAAAGAGGTCAATTCCTATAGGCCAAAAAATAGACAGTGGACCCAAACCACTCCTCACTTAGTGTTTTCCAAACAATGCACACCAATACTATGTCTAGGACTTCAAGCTCCGATTGAAGCATGGGGTGATAATACCTATTTTGTGAAAGGGGTGGAGGTCTTCTTGCCTTGCTGGGTCATGTCTCTGCAGGCAGGAATTACTCCCATGGTACCTGAAGAGGTTCAATAAATTTTGAGTAACAGCAATAATTGCAGTTTTACAGATGGTTGGCTACTTGCCAGTTTCCCGGCAAACTAGAAAGGCAATAAAAACATCGACTTGTTCTTAAAGTGACTACTGTTCTAAATGAAATTACTAGAGAGAGAGGAAATGGCCTAATCACTCGGGTAATCAAACCAGTCTCATTATGGGGCTCCCTGTGAGCTTTTGTTTGAATTTTCTAATGTAGTTTTTGGCATTAAATGGGATTTTAAAAGCTAAATAGGTCACACATGCATACAAATGGTTGAGTGAATCACATAACAGCTTTATGTTCCCAAGATTTTGCCTATGAGGCTCCTTTTTAATTAAAAGGGGAAATTGTCAGGGATAGCAGACAACTTAATGCGGGAAATTTAGCAGTCATAGGGGAAGAGTGATGATAGTTCGATTAATAATCCTAACTTGTGCCACACCATCGATACTGGGCCGTCACCGGGACCCCTCCTAGACATCCTATTATTGCCATGTCACAGAGATCCTGCAGCTTTGGATCTGCAGGTCTGGGGCCCTCACACACTCCAGCAGTTCATAGATGTGAGTTGAAACTTGCAGGTCCCTTCATGGCATGAGCTTTTAATTAGAAGGGGAGCTGTTTAGCCTTCAGAACCTAAAGCTGTATGGCCAATGGCAACATTCTACAGATAACAGAACCATCTAGAATCATGCATTCCTCAGCCAGACACCAGCATCTACAAGCTAGATGTAGAGCCTCCTTGTAAAGAAGCTAGGGCAGCTTCTAAGGTTGTAAGTACTTCTAAGGTCCCTAACAGACACTTAGGGAGAAGCTCGTAACCAACCAACCACCGAAGTGTAATCCCACAGAAGAAAGAACTGTTTTGCCCTGGACTGACTCTCTCTGGGAGAACCTGCAGAAAGGAAACTCCCTTGGGTGTGCTAACCCAACACACAGTGTGAGAGGGCTCTCGGAACTGTCCTTGGCCAGAGGATCCTCCAGAATGAGCACACTTCTAAGCTTCAGCATTTGGTCTGTAAGCTTTGTCAGGAGACTCCTCACCTGCGACATGTACTTGTGGTCACTGACTGCATTCACCAGGGACCTATGCTCTGTCAGTGTCCATCAATTGCCTCTGGCTCAGCTGTCAACGAATGAAGGTCAATGACCCTAATGCAAAGGAGTCATATTCTCCTTAGAAGTATGGGAGCAAACTGAACCCTTTAGACAAGTGGCCCCTGAAGGGTAAGGATGTGGGGAAATCAAAACCAATGAGCATGGGGTTGCTACCCCTGAGTCACTCTGGAAGTTGCAAATGTGGGTAAATGAACAAGATCTCCAGGTGAGGGTGAATGTCAGTCTCGGCAAGGGACCTCAGCATTTCTCTTTCTTCGATATTATTTGATCATTGTGAATCTGGAGCACACTGGCTCAGATTTCAGTTATTACACCTTAAAATGTTCTAATTGATCTATTATTATTGTGTTTTTATGATGGGGGGGCGTATGTTTGCCACAGGCTGTGTGTGGAGCTCAGAGGACAACGCTGTGGACTCAGTTCTCTCCTCCCACCTTTAGATGGATTCCAGGGATTGAACTCAGGTTTTCCAGGCTAGCACAGAGAGCACTTTACTGTCGGAGCCATGTCACCTGTACCAGCTAAGAGAATCTTTAAAATTATTGCCAATTGTGTGGTTGTAACTACAGTTAGCATCGTTTATTCTCTGTGCACAACACTGGTCTAACTATTAGAAGAATGGTGCCATTTAACCCTCAAAGCACAGGAAGAGTCATACAGTGAGAGCTATCTTATTGATGAGTCAGTGGAAGCATCAATTGGTTACATAAAATGGCCAAAGTTACACATGCAGCCAGTGACGAGGCCAGGACCCAAATCCAGTGTGTCTGCTTCAAAGACATTTAAGTACACAGCAGCACAAATTGTCTCATGGACGTTCAAAAGAGCGGTCACATTAACAAAACCCTTGAGGGGCTGTGTATAAGAATCCTGTTCGTTGGGGGTTTTGTTGTTGTTGTTGTTGTTGTTTTATTGTTTTTAATGTAGGAAAAGCACAAACTTGACTATGTCTAAGGAGAAAATTAGTCCTATTAAACCAGCCAGCATAAGAAACCTGAGCTAACCACATTCATGGCTCATCATTGATAAAAGAAAGGGGTGACAGGCAAACTCATTTCTTTGCAGAACTGACAGAAGCAGTAGGTCATCAGTCAAGAGAAGACATATCAACCTGCTCAGCTGATAGGAAGTAGTGGCCAGGGCAGTGTCCTGAGTTCTCCTATAGGCTCCATGTCTGCCCATGGAGGAAGATCTCCTCCAGTATGCCTCTGGGTGATCTGTGCCCTGCTCTGTGATTATTCCTGTCCCCCTCTCTGCTTAGCCTCACCGGAGCACATGGCACAGCTGGACCTTCCCTCTTTCCTCAAACAGCTCTTCTGAAGCTTCTAGAACCCCTTTTCCCTGGGTGTCCTGCCAGGAAACCCCTTCCTCTATCTATGGCTATTTCTTCTTTTGCTTCTATGACTAAATGATAGAGCTGATTCGTGTCTTTGTCCTCCTCTCACATCTCCTTTGTGTCCATGCTCATTCCTGCTGCTTCACACACCAGTTTCATGCTGGTGCCCCACGCTCACGAGTCACCAGCATAGATCTCTCTGCCTGTTCAATGTGTCACGCTTGAACATCTAACAAGCCTCTCTATAAAAGTGTCCAAAATATAACTCATGATCCCCACCAAACCCTGTCTTTATTCCAGCCCTCCCCATCTCACTTCCTAGCACCATGATACTTGGTGACTTGGACCAAATGCCTGAGGTTCACCCTGGATGTGTTCTTTGCATTAGCATCCACATTCTTTCCACCAGCAAATGACTGGTCTGATCTGATTCCTGGGAACAGACGATTCTGCCTGCTTTCATGCCAAATCTTCCCTTCCATCCTCAACTGCCTCCTACACACTCTCCACATCTGCCTCTGTACTTGCCATTCTCCACAGAGTGATCTTTTTAACAATGTAAATTACATCCTGTCATTTCACTGCACAGAGATCTCGGTGTCCTTTTTCAGTATTAGAATAAAAATCAAACGCCTCACCATGACTCTCAAGATCCAGCAGACCTGGATCCCATCTTTCAGAGCAACTACATTTGTCTCCTTTTCTCATTAAGTTACCTCTGACACCTTAGTTCCTCCTCATGGCCCTTGGAGCCACCAGCCAGGGATGCTCGCACAGGTCATCCCATGTACTGACTCCACAGAGGGACTTCTTTCACTGTCCTTAACATAGTCGCACTCTTCCATTAGCTTCTTCTAGTTTCTTCATGACACTTCCTGCCATTGAAATAACCTTTATTTTCGTGAACACATAGGTAAAGCTGCCCTCCACTACAATATGTCTGCAGAGATTGTGTGCTGCTCATTCCTGTGCCTTCAGCACTGGGAATAGTTCCTGACACATGGTTGGTCCATAGTAAAATGAGTCTAAGAGATGGAATCCAAACTTGGAGGACTGGTTAAGGCTCTAGAATAAGAGAGTTAAGTACTAAGGCTCAGTTCCTACTATTCCTAATCAGTTCCTACAATCCATGCAATGGATTCCAGGCAGTAGCCTAGTGTTTAAGGGAGGTATTGGGAGCAGGAAGTCTTCTATAGGCTTTGAAATTCATACTAGCTAGGACAGTGGCTCTCAACATTCCTAATGTAGTGACCCTTTAATACAGTTCCTCATGTAGTGGTGATCCCCGGCCACAAAATTATTTCCTTGGTACTTTATAACTGTAATTTTGCTACTGTTATGGATATTTACTGATGTAAATATCTGATATACTGGATATCTGATATGTGACCCCTCTAAAAGGGTCCTTGGACCCCCAAAGGGGTTGCAACCCATAGATTGAGAACCACTGAGCTAGGAAGACACACAATATATAAATGACCTTGGCTTGGCTATACATAAACAGACTAGAGATTCCTAATTTCTATTAAAATTTATTCTTCAGCAACCTTAAGGAGAGAACATACAGCACAAAGTTTCAGTCACCAGCAAGTACTAACGGCCTGATAGGTGAGTCCCCAGAAATAAAAGCACCTGATTTTTCTCTTTAGAGATATTCTCCATTTAAGCTATTCCCCTGCCTCCCAAGCTCAGGCTCTGCCAGCCTTCTTTAACAATTGCCTTGACTCCTCAACAGAAAGTCCTCAGCAACCAACTACAGCACCTTCCTGGACCATTCTACGGACAATCAAGGTGAGCTTAGAAACTCATCAAGCCTACAAATCTCCCTCTACATTGCACTGGCTACTTAATCCTCCCACAGACAAGTGAAGGAGTGCTAAGTCCAAAGCACAGATGAAATCATATCCACGGATCACTCCCCTGAATGTGGAATCAAGATGAGGAAAACAAAAAAATACCGACAGCCAAATGTGACCCGTGGGTAAGCAGCCACCTTGGATTTGACAACAACGGAGGAGGACCCCTGTGAAGAGGTAACATTTCCAACACCAGGACTGATCACCTACTGGTCTACCGAGTGTGGATCAATGAGGATCACAGCAGTGGGGGGAAGGAAACAAGGGTTTATGTTCTAGTGGAGGAAGATTAAAATAACAAGACAGGTCTCAATAGAAATAGTGCTATAAGGGAAATGAGTGATGAGCCAGCAGACGGCTCAGTGGGTGAAGGTGCTTGCCAGCCAAACCAGACAACCTACTTGATCCCCAGGACTCACATGAGGAAAAAAAATAGAGTCAATTCCCACAAGTTGTCCTCTGACCTCCACATGTAATTTGTGGCATGTGCACACACATAATTTTTAATCATTTAATCATTTTTGAAAAACACTGTTATGTGCATGCATGTTTTGCTGGCATGTATGTCTGTGGACTGCATGTGTGCCTGGTGCTAGTGGAGTCCAGAAGAAGGGGTCTGATTCCCTAGACCTAGAATTAGAGAGAGTTGTGAGCCACTGTGTGGGTGTTAGGAACCAAACTCAGGTCCTCTGGGAGGGCGGCCAGTGCTCTTAACTGCTGAGCCATCTCTCCGAGCACTGTAATAAACTGTGTTTGAAAAGGAATGAAGTGGTGAGGTAGAGGGATAGCCATTCCAGCTTTGATCTGGAAGTTCCAACCCCCATTGAGGCTTCGGTAACTGTTGCGCCTACAAGACAGGGCCAAGAGAGGACCTTGAAGACCTGAGATCCGGATGCACCAGCTCTCTTGGTTCCTGGACCCTGGACGCTGGAGGTAGACCGAGCAGAGCTCTCCAGAGAACACTGCCGGACTGTGCTACGTCTTTCCCAGACCCTGCAACCTACCTATCCCTTCATTTGTAAGTTACGCCACTAAATAAACCTCCCTTTTAACTACATGGAGTTGCCTTAATAATTTCACCAATAGAGGATGGTGACAGAAAGTGATGGGGAATGTCTACTTTGGCTTAGTGATGCAAGGAGAAAAGGCCAGAAGGACGAGATACAGAAGAAGAGAACAGAAGCGGAGTCAGCAGCACACGCGGAGACATTTTAGGCAGAGGTCTGCAGGACACAGCCACGCCACCCCCACATTCAGCAGGATCAGCTCCACTGGACCCGATGGTAGAATAACCTATAAGCGCTAGCATTCCTTCTTAGAATCCAGTGTCATAACTAGTTAGGCACACGAGCAGACAATCCATCTCTCTACTTCGGGGAAGTTGCTTAACAGGCCTGGACATGGGTTCCTCATACATACGTGAAAGGTTAAGATGTCATCTTAACGGAGTTACCTCGCAGATTAAATGAGAAGACATATACCGCGGAACATGTCAAAGGTCGTCGCAAGGGTTCAAATGGTTCCACTGCCACCCTAAATTCTACAAGATCGGCTTTCTCCAGACTTGTAAATGAAGAATCCAAGTGCCAACACACATACCTTATGTTTAAATGTATCATTCAGCCAACAAAAGCTGTAGCATTTGACCACTTTCTCTCTCTCTCTCTCTCTCTCTCTCTCTCTCTCTCTCTCTCTCTCTCTCCCTCTCTCCCTCTCTCCATTTTCTTGTTGCTTTTGACTTGTTTGTGCTTTTGAGGCAGAGTCTTATTATGTAGTCCTGGTTGGCCCTAAACTCACGATCCTGCTGCTTCAGCTTCCTGGGCACGGGGATGACAGGTCTCTGCCTCTGCTTCATGCCGTGCTGAGGTTTTCCACCGGCTCTGACCCCGGAGCTCATTCCCAGACTCTGCGTGGGAAGCCATCGCTCATGCCAAGAGGCTGCCACCGGCATGGTACAGAACTCCCGCCCCAGCATAAATGTTCCCAAACAGGAAAAATTAAAAAAAAAAAAAAATGATCCTGCTGTTGCTGCAGCCCTGACACTGAGCCTTTCCCAGCCTCTGTCCCTAGGCAGGAAAATAAACATCTGTGTCAGTTACAAAGCTCTACCCATAAATAAAGACCCTGTGCTGGGAATTGCATTTTTATTTAAAGTTCTGTTGACATGGGGTCAGAAAGGCCAACTTCTATTTCTGTAACATCCCAACAGCAATTATAAAAATAAATAATAAATATTTTTATTCACAAAAAAATGTTTGCATGAAGTCTTTTGCAGACTTTCTAGTCAAACACACAGGGCCTTTAAATGAATAGTAATGTTTGTTTCTTCATTAACAACCAGGCACAGCTGATTTACCTCCACAAATGTCACTGGGTCTGTCCCCATTTCCTCAAGCTGAAGTCCTTGGTTTTGATTTAGCTCACCACATCTTTCACCTGACCACCTGCTTCTCCTCATCCCCCCTCTGATCCTGTCTCTACTCAGCATCGAAAACACTGCTCTGACCCTGCCATTGTCCTGGTCTCCATCTTTCCCTGGCTCTCTATGGCACACTCTACAGGAGGCCATTCACATTTCTTCAGATCTGAATCAAGCAGACTGCACTCATAGGTCAGTGTCTCGCTCAGCCATCATCAGAGAAGCTTCCTCCTGCACGAGATGGGAACAAATACAGAGACCCACAGTTGGAGGATGTGCAGAGAGTGAGAGACCTTGGAATGCTCGATCTTAAATGGAATGTCTCCATTAATTCCATCCCCTTGGTGCTCAGGGAACCCTGCAGAAGAGGAGAAAGAAAGGTTATAAGAGTCAGAGGGATGGAGGACACCAAGGAAACAAGGCCTTCTGTCCTGGCTAGTTTTATGTCCACTTGACACACGCTACAGTCAGCAGAGAGGAGGGAGCCTCAGTTGAGAAAATGCCTCCATACGATCAGGCTATAGACAAGCCTGGGGGCATTTTCTTAACTAGTGATTGATGGGGGAGGGCCCAGCCCATTGTGGGTGGGGCCATCCCTGGGCTTATGGCCCTGTGTTCTATCAGAAAGCAGGCTGAGCAAGTCATGGAGAGCAAGGCAATAAGCAGCACCCCTCCACAGGTTTTACATCAGCTCCTGCCTTCAGGTTCCTGCCCTGCTTGTGTTCCTGTCCTGACTTCCTCTGATGATGAACAGTGAGTGCCATGGATATGTAAGCCAACTCAACCCCTTCCTCCCCAAGTTGCTTTGGTCATGGTGTTTTGTCACAACAATAAAAAACCCTAACTAAGACACCTTCTAAGTACATCAGGACTGACCCACATGAACTCACAGATGCTGTAGCAGCGTGCACAGCCCCTGTATGGGTCTAAGCCACATGGGTCCGGTGCCCCATCTACATCTACAGCTGATGACCACTTACAAAGGAAAAATCAGTTTTCTCTCATGTCTTCTCACTGGATATACACACACAGACCCCATGCCCAGCAGCAGATGGCTAACATGAAACCAACTCAAAGGTAATTTTGGAGGTTCCTTGTCTCATAATGTATTGTCTGGCATTATTTTTAGTATTTTTTTTCTTTTCAGGTCTCTTGAGTATATGTTATAGTTTCTAGTCTTGTATTTTTAGAAAATGTATATGTATGCAAGTGCATGTGTCTCTAAATCTTTATGTATTTCTTATGCCTTTTCTTTGACTCGTCTCTCCTAGGAGACTGTCTGCTTCATCCTGTTCTGATTTGTTTTTCTTTTATCTTACATTATTTAATTATTATTATTATTATTTTGATGCCTGTTTGTGTTCTAATGACAGAGAAAATGGAAGGATGTGGACTTGGGTAAGAGAAGAGTCAGGATCTGGAAGGAGCTGGGGGAGGGGAAATCAATCAGAATAATCTATTTTCAAAACAAACAAAAAAGACCTAACTCTCAGCTCTTCTGATACTTCCATTCCATTTCTTTTTCTCTGTCATTTTCTGACAGATTATACTTTTCATTGGTTCATTTTTATGTTTCTTGCCCAACTTGAAAGCTTGTGTTTTAGTGTGACAAAAATCTTGTTCATTTTCCCCTCCTTATATCCCCAGAGCACAGAGGATCTTCACCAAGTGAAGGATCTCCAGCAAGTGGGTTCATTCACGAATGAACTCATGACTGTTATTCTTTCCATATGGTCTACAAGAGGTCAGAATGGCGGAACCCTACCCTGTTCTCCAGCCTCGTGTTCTGTCTCTCCACTGGGCTCGTGGACTTCAGACAAACTGACTTCTGTTTAGTGACCCAGCTCCTTCCATCTCCAACAGTCTACTTCGTGGCTTTCTTCTCTCCTGGATGTCGTGCCCTCCTCTTTAGCCTAGATAAGTCCCACTCATCCCGCAAGGCTCAGACTCAGCATTAGCCTACAGAAACAGCCCCGTAGATGATGCCTTGCTGCTGTGCCTCTCCCTTTCCTTAGTGATTATTTTTCTCCAGTGACTGATTCATGCCTCCCTCCAGATCCTGGCGGGAAAGCAATCCATTAGGTACACATTGGCACTTAGTAATAATCACTGAGATTATTGAATGAAGAATGAGGACTTACTAATAATTGAGCCACAAGTAATTGTATAAAATGACTTGGCTGCTCCATGGTATGGCTAAGGGTAAGATTTTTATTGTAGATATGAAAGAATAGCTAGAGGTATCTGAGAGAGTCTAGAGCAGAGAGAGAGAAAGAAATTAATAGATTGTACATGGCCAATAGATTGGACCTGGCCATGAGAGAAGCAGGAGCAGTGTGTGTGTGTGGGGGGGGGTAGAGAGAGGGAGATCATGGGAGAATAGAAAGGGGAGAGGAGGGAGACAGACAGACACAGACACAGACACAGACACAGACACACACACACACACACACACACACACACACACACGGGGAGGGGCTGAGAGCACATAACTAAGATAGTAAGGTTATAAAGAGAATGAGTAGCTGGCAGGAGGGAAGGAAGCCCATGAACTGGGGAAGTTTAGGGTAAGGGAGGAGGTTAGAAGAGCTGGGGATGGACTTTGACATATGTAACAAGTACCTGTGATACTGAGGAGCCTGGAGGACATTTGCTGGTGTGCTAATAGGCACTACTGATACTCATTTGTCCTGTCTGCCTTTTGGAATTTGGGGAATGGAGTTTACTTTGGACAAAAAGGAGGGTATTTCCAGGGTTTGAAACTCAGCCCAAACAACCAGCTACCTAGTTCTTTCAGCTCTCAGCCAGCATGGGAGCCAACAGACAATGGATTCACATCAGCCAAATGATGCTGCAGTGGGTGAACAACTATATATTCTTAAACGATATATCCATCTGAAATTTGTGAATGTGATGTCCTTCGGAAAATAGTATTTTTACAGATATAGTTAAATAGAGGATCTCAAAATCAGGTCCTCCTGGGCTATGTGAACAAAGCCTAAGCCCAGTGACAATGTCATTATACGAAACAAGAGAAGAGGCACATACCAACAGAGGAGAAGCCCATATGAATTTGGAGCCCTTGACTTGAGTGATGCAGTCATAAGCCATATTTGTAAAACAGTACGTACTTATTCATTCAGATCCAAGTTCATGTTTAGGAGGATAACGCTTCCACCACCACAGTCTTAAAGTCAATCATCTGGATATGATTATCAGTATCTTGTCGCCACCCCAAGAGTTTTCTCGTGACTAGTAGGTGCAAAGTCACTATAATATTTTGGAAAAGAGTCTCACCCAGTGGCTCTGAAGGACTATCTTTAATATGGACTCTGATTCTTGATTATTTGATTCACTTCTGTGAGCTCTACAGATAGAGAACTCTCAAGCTAGCTTCAGAGTAGGAGCTCTCTAACTTTATTAAGTTCCCTAAATTAATGAGCTAGTAGCCAAGAAAACATTCCATCTGAACTGTTTTTGTCCAGTGTGTTGAGGTTAAGTACAATAGGGGTGCTGATTTCATGATAAACCCTGCACCATCACTGACCTCTGCATCATTTCCTAGAGAAAATGGAACGTAACTAAAGCGACCTTTCCTCTAGTTTTTTTTTTTTTTTATTTCAAGAGAAAGACTCTGTTATGGACTGTATCATCATGATTCTTTATTGCAACCTGATTAGAGAGAGAGAGAGAGAGAATGGAAAAGGAAAGAAGACAAACATGAAAAGAAAAAATGGCTGGAAAGTGGGCCCTGAGCAAACGGGCACTTGATGAGCAAGCCTGTGACCCAAGGTAAATCTTCAGAACCCACATGAAGGTTAAAGGACATAATCAGCCCTACAAAACTGTCCTCTGACCTCGGCACATGCACCGTGGCATCCAAACCCACACACACTCATCATGTGCACACACATACCCACACAGCAACAAAATAAAAGGAAGTATATTATCAGAAAAAAATACTGGTTAACTCAGAAGACTCAAGAATTGGGTTCATAAAACCACAAACCCCACGGTAAAGACATAGTTTTTACATCACTTAATTCTGTGTTTCTGTGACGAAAGCGACTTGAGGAGGGAGGGGTTAGTTTTGTCTCACAGTTTGGCGGGGTTATAGTTAGTCATCGTTTGGAAGGGCTGTGGGAACACGAGGCCGCTGGTCACAATGTGTCTACAATCAGGAAGCAGAGAGAGAAGAATGCGGATAGGCAGCTCTCACCCCCTCTTCTTCTTCTTCCATTTTGGTTCACTACAAGACCCGTGCCTGTGGGATGCCGCCACTCCATTCAGGGTGGGTCTTCCTTCCTGAGCTAATCCTCTGGAATCACCCTCACGGATGTGCCCAGAGGTGTGACACCTGGACTATTCCAAAGGATGTCAAGTGAACAATAAAAATCATCACAGCTACACAGGAAGGAGCTGACGATACTGGCAAATACTCCCCTAGGACAGGATGCTGTCACTAGCTGTAGTGACTAATATACCACCATTAAAAATACTCAGAAGGAAGCCGGGCAGTGGTGGCGCACGCCTTTAATCCCAGCACTCGGGAGGCAGAGCCAGGCGGATTGCTGTGAGTTTGAGGCCAGCCTAGGCTACCAAGTGAGCTCCAGGAAAGGTGCAAAACTACGCAGAGAAACCCTGTCTCCAAAAACCAAAAAAAAAAAAAAAAATACTAAGAAGGATCTGGACCTCATGTCAGTGAGACTGAATGAGTGAATGAACACTTGACTAAGGCATGTACAAGGAAAGGACAAGCCTTCCCAGCTCACAACTTCTCCATTGCTTCCTATCATACAGCACTCTCACAATGAGATTCCTTCACACTCAAATATATACAGCACTCAAAGTCATTTCAAATGAGTTAGCTAATCTTCATTCCATGAATATACTGGTTATTTCTGCTGGTCTAAAATAGAACCTAAACCATAATGTTGGTTATATTGAGATGAAGGGTTGGAAAAAATTGCTTTCATGATAGATTGGGTAAAGAATGTCCTAAAAATAATAAAAGCATGTGATCTGGTTCACCTCCTCTAACTTCTGCTTAATACCAACATTGAGGAGGAAGATATTTCACAGCACTATGTTTTTTTTTATTTATCTGAACAGAACTTAACATTCTCTTATATAGAGGAGGTTTGCCTTCATCCTCACAATTGTACTTGCATCCTGCTATCATGCTATCCCACGTAGACTATGAACACTGTGGCACACACTACTTATAAATGGTTGTTGGGATGCAAGTGTTCAACATGAGGTTGTGGAAGGTCCTTCTAGCTCTCTGAGGCCACTTCAAGGACTATGGAGATAAAGATTTAGTTCACTCAAGACCCTCCAAATCATTTTTTGGATTAGAGTGAATTAGCAGATTACTGAGAACATAAAATGTGTTACTTTTACTGAACTGAACTTTTAGACATTGCTACTAGTTTGTGTTGAAGGCTGTTAATGAGATACTGTGTAAAGATTCACTACTGTACAGGTTGTATGGATGGATGTTCACTAGAGCACACAGTATCGGCTCAAATACAACCCACAAGAGAACTTTCATCCTGGCTTTAATACCAAGAAAAGCTATGATATTGATATTTTATGTTATGTCATGGTCACAGTATGAGGAATCTTGTAACAGCTCTTATTTCCTTGCAGAGCCAAAATAAAATTGGAAGCCTTTCTCTAACGTGCTTATGAGGTTCTTAGAAAGGCTTCCTCTGTACCAATCTAACATGTTGGTTATTAATTTATCTTCTTTAACATGTTTCTATTTATTTCACCCTTGTTATATTATTTTCTTAAACCCCCTTTAACAATTACAGCAACACAGTAGAGATGGAAAAGACTGAGAAGGGCCAACAAGAATTGAAATAAAGAAAGTTGACTGCCTTAACATACTAGAGCTATTTCTAGTGTACTAGAGCATCTATTGGTTTGGCCAAGTCTCACCCAGTAGATAAGCTCCAAGGAAATGACATAACCCATTTTAATATACTCAAGCAAGTAGCTCTACAGAAATTAAGTTACGGATTAAAAGTATCACAGTATGATTATATTTAATGCTACTGGATTATGTTCTTGAAAATGAATAAAATTATGTTATATGGAGGAGCCATAAGCCTAAGCGACCCTTGACACAGAAGATGCCATATTTGGGTTTCTCTCCTCTTTTCTTAGATCTAGGCCTTGCTTAAGTCTCCATAGCACCAGAACCTCTTCCCACAGATACCAGAACCTCTTCTCAGATATCAGGTGAATGAGCTGCAGTTAAGCAATTAGGCAGTTAGACAAGGGTAGATAGATAACCTTCAGAGCAACATTTCCTGCTGGCCAAACAGCCCATAATTAAGTCCCTTCCTGCTTGCAACCCCCATTACTAAGTCCCTTCCTGCTTGCAACCCCCATAATTAAGTCCCTTCCTGCTCACAACCCCCTTTGCTTACCTGTATATGCCTTGAGAGAAAAATAAAATTTTGGAGCTTGATCAGACGTCCTGTCTTGCTCTCATTCTTTGTGTCTCTTGTCCCTCTCATTCGCTGGCCCTCCCTTTAGGTCCCCGTTGAAGACCCCGCTGGCCGGGGCACCTGGCGCCCAACGTGGGGCTGAAGCTACAAAGGGCTTGGCGAAGTCACACCCAAGCAAGCCGGCTGACATTGGACCCCCGCCTCGGTACATTGGTCATGAGTGAAGGTCCGGAGAAGAGATCGCCGTGAGACGACCCACCCCACGAGACAGATCCGAGGAGAGACATTTGGTGTCGACGCAAGGGGAGTGAGTCACCATGGGACAAGCATTTAGTAAATAGGACCTGTTTATTTCAGGTTTGAAAGAATCTCTCAAGACACAAGGAACTAGGGTCAAGAAAAAGAATCTTTAAAAAATTTTGACTATATTGGGGACATTGGTCCTTGGTTTCCTCAAGAGGGAACTATAGATGAAAAAAGATGGAAATGAATAAGAAATTGTTTAAGAAATTATTATCAAACTTTTGGCCCTGAGAAGGTGCCTGTTCAGGCTTTTTCTTATTGGAAATTGATAAATGATATCCTAAAGGTTTATTTTAAAAAATAAAAAAAAAGTAAGGAAAGATTTAGGAGACCCCTAAAAGCAGCCAACCTTATGAAATTGATTTACCGTCAGACTACGATAAGCAGCAGAGAGTCTAACTCCTCCCTTTAGGGAGAAACCTGCCGTTACTTCATTCAGGGTCTTACAAGGAGGTAACACGATATTCTCACACTACAAGACCTCCTGAGAGCGTAAACCAGAACTAATGAAGTTCACTATGTTCTCCATAGTAGCAGCAGCGTCCTGCTACAAACAGTCCTTTTTGCTAAAACTACTGGAATCTAAGGGCTAACTTGAGCCCTAAACTTGCCCTGCAGCTAACTAGGAACTCTGCTCCAGCAGCCTTCATTTAAATTAACACAAGCCTCACAGCCAGTGCCGATTTAAAAATTAATGGCAACTCCCAGCTCTCCTTTAAAAAAAAAAAAAAAGTGTCCTTTTCTCTCTCTTTCCTCTTTTTGGGTTGACTTTTAAGTTCTTGGTAATTTACAAAAATCTTGGTCAAGTACAAGAACTTCAGTTAACCCATTAAAAAAACAGGTCCTGGTTAGCGGACGCCCTGATATGACCTGTATGGATTCATCAGACCCCCGAAGACATTTGGGGGTTGGAATCCTAAACATCCACCGCCTTCTCTCTGAACCTAACTATCTGCTATCTGCATCTCAGCTCACCTCCACCCTTCTCCTCACCTTGCCATTCTGGGTGGATGTCTGGCTTGATACAGACTGAACTAACCGGCTACAGATGCTACAATAATAATAATAATAATAATAATAATAATAATCCTCTGTTTTAGTTTTTTACTGTGCTTATCTCATTTCATGATACACCTTAAAGGAGTTATTAAATTGTTACTCTCCTTATATACTATATTTTTGAATAAGAGTTCCTGTTTCTATATTAAAATAACTTCAGTACAAACTTAATATTTTTTAGGCTAACCCTGACAGGTATAAAACCTAAGTTCTAAGTTTATAAAGACAACTAACTTATAAACTGTTAAATAAGTTTACTTTAGTTAAAGATAATTAAAAAATAAAACTTATTGATTGATTGGCCAACATAAACTGTAAACTGTTAAGGATAAATTGTGCTTAAGCTATAAGCTATTAGGGATAATTATTAGGATACAAATTAAAGCTTGATCATTTCATGATCAAATTCGCTAATGTATATAAAATCTTATTTATATACCTGATAAGTGTGCTAAATTTCATATAATCATTGCATTACTTAGCCCCTTAGCATTTAAAATGTTTAAGCTTTGGACAAAACTGCCATACCCCTTATTGCCAGGGTTTTGTCCAAACTATGCTTTGAGATCATTTAGATTATATCCCCATTTACCAGGCCTAAAAGATAATTTGCCTTGCTATCCAAATTCATAAAAAAGATAGCTTACCAAACAGATTTCAAAATAATCTTTGACTGTTACTTTGTTTAAAGGAATTTACCACATTGGCTGCTCTCAGTAATCAATCACCTATTTCTCCTTATGAATTAAATACAAAATGCTTTTAGATATAAAGTTTTTATAATATATAAAGGATTAGATATAAAAAATGTTTAAGAACATTAAGAAATAATTTATTACATATGTAATACAAGTAATTGGGATAGAGAAATATAACATATAAACATCTAGATATGTTATAAATAATGACATAAATCTCAATAAATAACCTAAAGATATTGAGGATGTATGCCTAAGTTAGATCTATGGATAAAGTTTTTATTGAGGTCTGAGATGGACATATAGGATTTAAAAATAAACTTATATATACCTTAATACAAGAGTCTGTGGACCTCCCCAGAAGGGACACTGGGGCTAATTATAGGCTATAGCTCCTCAGCTGTACAAGGTTGCCCCAGGGATGTGTGATTCTGACTTTACTGGAGAGATTAAGATCATTATACAATTCAGATTCATACAGGGCAGCGCCTAAGGCAGCTGCTGGTGTGAATTCTAGTGATATGGCCTTCTGGGTTCAGGAAATTAAATATTCCAAACCAACTAAACACTTAAAATACAGGAAAAGAAGATAATTGGCTTGCTAGACATAAGCATGGATGTTTCTTATATTTCAGGAAAAGATTGGCCAAGTACTTAAGACGACTATTACTCCTTCGTCTCTGACAGGCCTAGGTCAAGCTAATAATGTAGCCAAAAGGTCAGAAAAATCTAATGCTCCTATCTGGATCAAACAATGGCTTTTGAATACTGAGAGAATTGTAACTGTGACTTGTCTGGTGGAGGAGAAACTTAAAAATAAGACATATAAAGCCTCCCACCAGCCCTTGAGTCACCCCAATATTTGTTGTTTAAAGAAAATGAGGCTTATAGACTGTTACAGGTCCTTAAGAAACTAAATACAATTTATTAAAGCCAAGGGAAATCTCACAGCCTGGCTTGCCATCTCCCAAAGCCATCCCCAGAAATAAAAAAATAAAAAAAAAATCGTCATAGATGTACAAGATTGCTTCTTTGCCATACTTCCTCAACCTAAAGATTGTCAGCATTTCACTTTTAGCTTGTCTACTCACCCTGCCATGATGGAGGCCAAAGCTGACATACAGAGCAAGAAATGCGAATTCTGTTTATCTAGGATTCATTTATTGAGCAAAGTTCCTCATTATATATACAAATTAACTATCAGAACTGTCAATTATAGCTTCCTCACAGTCCCCCAACCTATATGTATGTGTATATGTATATACATATATCTTACAATACATTTATTGTACAGATATTATATTTATATCAAACTATGAAACTTATGAGTCTATAGGTTGGCATATAGCTCTACAGGATATACTGGCACCTTTTCATATGTCTGCCTGTCCAACAATTACAAATTCTCTCCCTATGGAAGCTCACCCAGGAGGCTTATGTCCTTATGATTTATGGTTATGAAATAAGAAGTTATTCCCCATTTCTTTCACTTCTTTTTAATTTTAGGAATGCCTTGAGCTCATATATAGACAACAGCCTTACATATACTTCAAGAGCTCTTAAGAATTGGTACTTAATTTTTAATATCCCTCACTACAGGTATTCCTTATCACCACCAGGCCAAGCCACAAAGTTACACCTAAGCCTCTATGATCCCCTCACTGATATTTAAAAAGGTCCTGATGTTTTCATAATGTCAGGAGGAGGATGCATGTCTTTATAGGACATTGACCCGCCTTTATGAATCCTGGATCGCCTGGTCACACCATATACTAGGCAGCTGCAGGACTAAATACAGGCTGTTATTTACCTCTAGATTCTTAAATATTGAGCCTTGAATATGAATAAATTGATACAATTCCAGACCCTCTTGAAGAACTGTTCATCAATGATATCAAAACTTATAGAAATATGATTAGAACTAATCTGTTCTAAATGTATTTTATTAATTTTTTGTCAAAAGATATATAAGACTTGAGAGATATATAAATAACACATTTCAGATTTCATTCTCTGGCTATCCTGATGTTTTGTTGAGGCTCCAAGGATTCATAATTTTGCTCTGATAAAGTTCACCATTGTTATATTGCTAACATGTCTAAGATTTTGTCTATTAAGAAGGTTCTTATAAGCTTCAGGACACAACACCTGGCAGTGGTGGCACAAGATCAACATTTGCCAACACCCACAAGCCAAGGACTGGGAGGAATACAACCTGACTGCAGTTTATATCTCCCACTTACAAATTTTCTTTTTCTTCTCTGGGGGAGGGGTCAGACTGCCCACAATTGCAAAATTTATTGGAGGGAGGAAAGCATAGGATGCCCCTATTCTTTCTGCAAAATTCATGATGCCATTCCTCCTGCTAAGGGACAGGTAATTGGGAATGGAATGGCCAAAGCAAAAAAGAGCTGTTTTCTTGCCCCTTGTGGCCGGAATTTCCCTGGCCACCTCCCTGGTCTCTTCGGGCCTGGCAGGGGGAGCCCTGGGTCACTCCCTCATAACAACGGCTCACCTATCCCAACAATTTCAGGTAGCAGTTGAGGCTTCTGCAGCGTCCTTGTCCTCCCTTCAGAGGCAGCTAACCTTCCTTGCACAGGTTGCCCTACAAAACCGACGGGCCTTGGACCTGCTGACAGCAGAAAAGGGTGGGGCATGCCCTTTTCTGAGGGAAGAATGTTGCTATTATATTAATGAGTCTGGAATGGTAAAAAACCAGATAAATAAGCTACATAAACTTGCCTAGAGCTACATAAGCAGCGATTCTCTGCCACGGCAGATGACTGGTGGAGATCATCCATGTTCTCCCTTTTGACACCGTTAGTCAGCATCTTGTTATTTGTAACTTTGGGTCCTTTGTAATTGGCAGGCTAACCAGATTCATCAAAAAACAAATAGATTCCCTATACAGGTCCATTATCATTGGCTTGATCTTGCCCATCAAGGCCACACAGAGCCTTTGGGCGATGACTGTCCTCCGGGAACTGCATGAAAACCCAGAAACATGCAAGCTTGTTCCACTTGGGAAGAGCTTGGGTACCAAGGAAGGTGTGAGGCCAAATGGCACTGCAAGGGGAGGACCAAGCTTTCTGCCTCTGGGTCCCCCGAGGAAAATCCCTGATTGCATAGGGGTTGGTGTCTAAGGATGAATGTATCCAGGGCCCCTCCTCCAGCAAAGACACCTATAATAAACCGGGAGGACCAGGGCAATGTTTCCCCTCCTTGGTTAATGCCCATCACCACCAGGCAAATTTGTACCACCACCTTGGACCTTCATAAATAATTAAAAGGGAGGAGATGACGGGAGCCATAAGCCTAAGCGACCCTTGACACACATGCTGCCATATTTGGGTTTCTCTTCTCTTTTCTTAGATCTAGGCCTTGCTTAAGTCTCCATAGCACCAGAACCTCTTCCCACAGATACCAGAACCTCTTCTCAGATATCAGGTGAATGAGCTGCAGTTAAGCAATTAGGCAGTTAGACAAGGGTAGATAGATAACCTTCAGAGCAACATTTCCTGCTGGCCGAACAGCCCATAATTAAGTCCCTTCCTGCTTGCAACCCCCATTACTAAGTCCCTTCCTGCTTGCAACCCCCATAATTAAGTCCCTTCCTGCTCTCAACCCCCTTTGCCTACCTATATATGCCTTGAGAGAAAAATAAAATTTTGGAGCTTGATCAGATGCCCTGTCTTGCTCTCATTCTTTGTGTCTCTTGTCCCTCTCATTCGCTGGCCCTCCCTTTAGGTCCCCATTGAAGACCCCGGCTGGCCGGGGCAGTTGTACATGTAAATTATGTTATACAAATTTTATATGTCATATAAACTTATATATTTATTATATAAAATTTTATAAGCTATATAAATTTTACCACAAAAAATCTAACCATTCTATTAAGATACAAAAATATTCAGTATCCTGAGGCATCTTTAACAACTGTCTGATCTTTATGACATTTTTTTAACCCAACTAGAACTTAGAACAATAAAATATAAATCTACTATTTGTTCTGTTTCTTGAATCAAATTCCAAGAACATACATATGTAGACATTATACACTGGCAATTGCTCACGTGCATGTGACTTGGGGTTCCCAAAGTTGCAAACTCAAATACATCTCTATCGTTTCTAATAACTGAGCTCCCTACTGTTTCTTTGTATTCAATACATACAAAAGACAGATATCCCAAGATGAGAACGTTTTTAATGCACTACTGTTCACGTCATTTTGAGTTAGTAGGCATCAATCCAAAAACTTTGGACACGCTAGATGACTGTTCTATGAGACAGCATGGGAGTGGCCCTCAATGCATTGTTTCGTACACTGTCTAGCTAAGAATATGGGCTGGAAAACAGATACATTTGGGTGGAGTTAGGAGGTGAAATAGAGCTAGTATTTCAAGCAGGGTACACTATAGAATAGAAGAAGGCTGGCTGGAAGGCCTGGTGAGGGAGGATTCATAAGGTGCTGTAGTAAGCAAAAAGCTTCCAGAAGGCACAAACAGTATGTAACCCCATGGAAAGACACTCTGAAAGATGGGAAAAGGGTAGTGAAATTCTAAAGAGTGTTTCCATGAAGATGAAGACCCTGTTGTGATAGCTAATCTTAAACAGTTTGATTAGATTGAGAATTCCCAAGCAAGCACACATTCGGGCATGTTCATGAAGTTATTTCTGGGGTGAGTTGATGGGCATGTGTTGCCTCTCACCGGGAAAAGTCTGTTACATAACATCATGTAATCCCCGCCTGCCCTGTGCTATTTCAGTGCCTCCACAAGCAAGGTGCCAACAACTGTCTTAAGCTACAATACCCAGCCTCACCTGCTCCACCCACAGCTTAGCTTTAGAGCAGTTTCTAAAGAGACATCAGAGTCTGCAGATGGGCTGGATCCTCATGTTAAATGAACGGTTCCAGCCACATTCCAAGGCAGGATATTCTTCCTTCCCTCAAATATCTCAGCTTCCCCTCTTTTTCTTCTTCTGGGAGACAGTGCATGCTCATCTTCAGCACCAGAAGTCTGAGTTTATAGAAGAGTCTATACAAATAAAAACAGTCAAAACTACCAAATGCTTAGGATAAAATAGACACTGTTCTTCGATAAGGAACTAGACAATCATCCGAGGCAGGTATTTGTTATCTCTACCGTGCCGAGAGAAAGATGGAAACACATAAAGGCCATGGAACTTCCCAGGGCTTCATCACCAATGGGCATCTGAAGTCTGGCTCCAGGGCCAGAACCATGTCCACCGAGGAAGGCACTGCAGGTGCTGCTCGGTAAGTCTACCTTAACCCTACCTTGCCTGCTGGCTCTCAGTACCTACTGCTGAGTCCCAGGGTTAGAAGACAATATGTTAACTCTTCCCCTCTGTCATCTTTTGTTTGCTTTTTTGAGATGCTGGGTGTTAAACTTTGCACATGCTAAGCGAGCAGTCCACTGGTGAGCTACATGCCTACCCTTTTCCCCTCAGTCACTCACGACTCTCCGTAATTACAAGTCATCCACCAATGGCTACCACTCTTATTTATTAAGTGGTGCAGTGTTATTCATTAAATGGCGCTGTTTACAGTGCAAGAGAAGCCACCAGGTACAACAAAACCCACTATAAGAGTTTATTAAGGGAAGGGAACAGAAGGGGTGTGCAGAGGCCTATGGAATGACCGTGCAGGAAGAGAGGGAAGGAATAGGTGAAAACTGCTTTTATAGATTCACACACACACACACACACACACACACACACACACACACACGCACATATGGGCTTACGTAGTTATGCCATGCATGCTCGTCGATGATGTGATCAGGCAGCACACAGATTACATAGAGTGTAAGGCCCTGGGATGACGACGCATCTTGCCAGCGCATGTGCAGTCGTGGAGGCATAGCTAGGAATTCTAACAACCACCTGCTAAGAACCTGGAGAAAGGCTGGGAATGTGAGGCCAGTGGTGTTTCAGGCTTCCTTTGTGCCATTTCTGTCACTCAGTGTGTCCTGAGTCACTAGGCGTCTGTGACTGAAAAATCCATGAAGTAGTATCCTCAGAACTCACTTATTAACTATTGATTAACTTCCACCTTAGAAGTCAAATAAGAAATATTCTCTCTCTCTCTCTCTCTCTCTCTCTCTCTCTCTCTCTCTCTCTCTCTCTCTCCCTTTTCCCCCTTTGCCCCCCTACCATCAGTTTGTGATTATATTTTCCTTTTCAAATACCCCAGATACATGTTGTTCTTTAGGGAAATATTACCTACAATAGTCATTTCAAAAGTAGTATTTCACTTTGTCACTATTTAGGCCATAACGTTTATAAATGAACTCTATGGAGATGATTTTAACTAAATATTACACGGCCAATTCAATTGTCCTAATATTGAATTTGACTGAGGAAATGGGTCTTCTGTGAGCTGGAGAAATGGAGATTAGAAAGAGCTTTGGGGAAGATTACTCAGAGCCATCTGATAGTGAGCTGCCATATCGTCATATGCCTCACCAAGAAAATGAAAGTATCAAGCCAACTTCACATTTGTTCACGTTGTTTTACTCTTAGGCAAAATACCTGAACTGTGTTCATTCCCCAAGGGAAACAGAGTGAAAGCAACCTCATTAACTCTGAAGATTCCATTACTGAAACAGTGCAATGGGAAGAGAACTGATCAATAAGGGGGTGGAGGGATTTTCTGGACCTTTAAGTATATAATTTTGCCCTAACTACCCTCCATCCGTCATGATTGTTGGGACAATCTGTGATCCCAAATCCTCAATGTAAGAATGAGTGACTCCTCTAAAACAGAGTAGAGTCCCAGAGATAATTCGCTCACATTCTTCTTATGTGTCCTATTTGTAGAGTACTGACAGGTTTTAACCCCAAAATACCTGGATTTCATCAATGGAATAAAAATAGAAATGCCGCCGGGCGGTGGTGGCGCACGCCTTTAATCCCAGCACTTGGGAGGCAGAGCCAGGCGGATCTCTGTGAGTTCGAGGCCAGCCTGGGCTACCAAGTGAGCTCCAGGAAAGGCGCAAAGCTACGCAGAGAAACCCTGTCTCGAAAAACCAAAAAAAAAAAAAAAAAAAAAAATAGAAATGCCACATGGATGACCATCATGGATCAGAAAGTGATTTGAGAAGAACACCCATGTTAGCCAGGCATGGTGGTGCATACATGCCTGTAATCCCAGCCAGAAGACCACAAGCTAAAGGTTTAGACTGTGCTGCACAGTGGGATCTTGTCTAAAAAATACAAAGGTGGAGAGGAAAAAAGAGGAGAAGGAGAACATTCACATTAAACTCCAGGTTTTTTTTTAAACAATGGGCAGGTGTCTATATGTATATGTGGAGGGGGGTTTGCATAAGTGTAGGTACCCATGAGGCCAGAGGCATCAGATCCTTCCAGAGCTGGAGTTATAGGCAGTTGTGAGCTGCCTGATGTAGATGCTGGGAACTGAACTCAGGTCCTCTGCAAGAAGAGTATGTGCTCATAACCACTGAGCTATCTCTCCCTCCTCAAGAGGTGATTCTCTTTCCTGTGGTGAAATATGTCACACATCACCACATTTACCATTTTAGGTGTACCATTCTGTTACATTCACCACATTCATATTATTGTACAACCACAGTCAGTTGCCAAAACGTTTTCATCATTCCAAAGAATTGTTCACTCAACAGTAAACCCCCATTCTCACAACCCCCAAGTCCCAATCACCTCTGCTTGTCTCTATTAATATGCATACTGTCATATACCTGGACCTCATGGACATGGGCTCAGATGATGTTTGTCCATTTAGGCCTGATTTGGTTAGTACCATGTTCTCTGAGTTCTGTTGGAATGTGCACTAGATTTTTGTTCCTTTTTAAGACTAAATTGTACCTCATTGTTGCTGTATTCTTGCGGGCTGCAAGAATATATTATAGAGATTTAGCTGTGTATTAAAGCCATACTTTGACCAACCAAGGGTTCGTCAAATAGGAAGCCATTTATCATAGAATATTTGGTGTTATACAGCCTTAGTATTTAGCTGCGCCTTGCTATGAGTTTCTTGTGCATAGCTTTGCTTCTTATGCAAATGAAGCTCAGACTGTCCCCTTCCTTCAGGCCCAGGGGCATGGCAGATAGATTGACTGAGGACAATAGGACTTTTTGCATAACCAGGTCCAGTAAGGAACCGCAGAGGCAGACAGAACTGCCTGGCCAAAGAGAAGAGAGGAAGACAGAGATTCGGTAGAGGGTAAAGCAGATCTCTTGTAGAGTTTTCTGAGAGCCAGCAATAAGGAGCCAGGAAGGCGAGATGGAGGATGAAGGGACAGAAGACGAAGATGAGGCCAAAAGCATGGCAGCTTACTGAAACTATGAGGACAGGAAATGTGGGCACAGAGAGGTGCTAAATGTGAGGATGGAGCTGAAGCTGTAAAATAGAATTTTGCCATAGAGGAATAAAGTAAATGGCCAAAAAAGCATGGTGTATGTAGATTCCTTTCCCTCAGATAACCTCACGCTAGATGTAGCATCTTTCCCAGGACTCTGGGAGGAATTTTCTCAGGACTGGGACTTGGAAAAATTCTGTTCTCTTTACTGTACCACATGCCATTTATTCAACTCTTGAGCATTTTGGTTGTCTCGACCCTGAGCTATTGTGAATAACACTACTATGAGCATGTTTATCTTCTGGAGCACTTTAAACAAAAGAATAATATAGTAAGACTCAAATTTCAGGGGGGAAAAGTCCCTTAAATCATCATTATTTCTGCCCCTATAGCAAGGGGTAGAAACCATACCAGTGATTCACAGAGACAGTTCTTACCAAGTTAAATGAGAAGGCAAAAAAGAGAACAATACATCATCATAGAGATGGGAATGTCAGAAAGCAGCTACAGCCTGAGGGCTGCAGAAAAGTGAGAATCAGGCATAGAACCCTGGGGGAGGCGGCCAGGGGAACCAATGCTCATGCACTGGAGGACAGGACACAGAATGGAGGTGTTCTGTCTTTGCATTCAAAGGAAAAGACCCTTGCATCAGGAGTCTCCACGCTCCAAAATAAGCATCACCTGTCTGCTACTGGTGCTGGCGTCCCAGTGCATGTAAAAGCACTGTTTCTGTGAGCATTGAAAAGACTGGAAATTGATTCAAATGCTTCTACTGGAATGAAGTGGTGAGCAAAGAATGGATGGAGGCAGTACAAAGACAGGAAGCTGCAAGATGGAGCAAGTTCCTTCCCACCCCCTTTCCTGTGGGCTTCGTCCAGTGCTTGCCCCACTGGAGTAGATGTGGGCTACAGAGTCCCAAATTACAATAGAGAAGGATGGGTTCAAAGATACGATACAACTCACTGCTAGAAGAGTTCTAGAGATGTGTGGGGAAAGAAAGGCGGAGATGAGCCTGGAGTCTGAATAAAGTGCAAGTTGGGCTTCTTCTCAGGAGACATTCCATGGCGGTGACCCTGAGTTTGATGTCCCTATATTGGGATTAGTCATTAGCTATCCCTATCCTATGTAACTTCATCCACTGACCATAGCTGATTAACCCACTGAACTCACTTGATTCAAGCAACATGCAGATTGTCTTTCTGTGTTTTGAAATCTTTAAGAGATGCACATGAAATGTGGAGACCATTAAAGGTGGGGTCAAGTAAATGGATCTGCAGACACCTGCTGCAGAGGTCACTAGAGCTGACCTTTCCCCTGAGCTAATCAGAATGACCACATGACCACCTACCACTTCATGTGTTATCTATACTCTAAGACCTTACATTTAAGGGACGTTGAAGGCGCTTTAACAAATGCCACCACTCAGGAGTGCTAAGTGTTGTCAAAGAAGGAAGCAGAGTGGGTGAACTGTGGGTACCACACAGCAGGGGCACTTGGGTCTTTGGGTTGGGACCAAACATGGAGAAGCAGGGAAAGGGTAAGTATGGGGGAGAGCCAAGCATTCCAGATGCTGGTCAGTTTGGAGACGCAGAGGCAAAAGATGTGAATTTTGAGGAAATGAAAGCCATCTAGCAAGGCTAACATAAAGAAGGGGGTGGGAGTTGGACTAGGTGCTGGCTAGATGTATGTCACCTTGACACAAACTATAGTCATCTGCGAGGATGACTATATTGAGAAAATATCTCCATAAGATGGGGATGTCAGACAGCCTGTAGAGGATTTTCTTAATTAGTGATTGATGGGGAAGGGCTTAACCCACTGTGGGTGGGGCCACCCTAAGGGCTTGTGGTCCTGGGCTATCTAAGAAAGCAGGCTGAGCAAGCCATAAGGACCAAGCCAGTAAGCAGCACTCTTCCATGGCCTCTGCATCAGCTTCTGCCTCTAGGTTCCTGGCCTGTTTGAGTTCCCGTCCTGACATCCTTCGATAATAAACAGTCCTGTGGAAGGGTAAGCCCAATAAATCTTTTCCTTCCCAGCTTGCTTTTTGGTCAGGGTGTTTCATCACAACAATAGACACCCTAATTAAGACAAGTTGGTACCAAAAGTGGGGTATTGCTGTGATAGATCTGACCATGTTTTAGGGGAAGATTGTGGAAGGACTTTGGAACTTTGAGATAGAAAAGCCATTGAGTGTTGAGAGTTCGGTGGGATGTTATGTTGGAGCTTAGAAGGCAAGAAAGTTGAGAGCACAACAGAAGATGGAGTCTTGACTTGTTTCAGAGAGAAGTTTAAAGACTCTATCGGGGCATTTTCTATTTTTGAATTAAGATTCTGTCTTTCTGGTCAGCTGGGCAGAAGGATCAGTGTGATTAACAGGAGACTGGCACAATTGAAGTGAAACCTTTGCATTATTGGGGCGATTGATGTTGGTTAGTTGGAGCTAAGAAATAATGGTGATGAAAAGGAAACAGCATAATTGAGGTGAATTCTGGGAAGTGTTTCCTAAGAGTCAGAACACAGGGGCTGTGTTCCAGAGGTGACCAAGGTTGTATCTACCAGTGACAGCCAAACTTAGTAGTGTAAAAGTCATGCAGGTGATATTGGTTTTGAAGGCATACAGGGGTCACGGGGAGCACTGAGGCTTGGCACTGTGAAAGGGAGGAGAGGCCACTGGTGAAGGTGCAGCCTTGGTTGCAGTTGAAGACCCAGGATTGAAGGGGTTGTGCAGAGAAGCTGAGGCGTGGCACCATGAAGAGAGCCTGTGAAAAGCTGATGAAAGTGCAGCCCAGAGGCAGCAGAGGACCCCAGCATCTTGGAGATGCCAGGACCAAGGGATGACCACCGAGAACAGCAGCAGCAGTAGAGTGGGGCCAGCCAGAGCCTAGAAGACAAGCTCTGTGTGCTGCAGAGGGCAGAGCTGGAGAAATGACCCAAGCCCTTTGGAGGAGCCCAGAAGACGGTGAGTAGATCCCAGATACTGGACATTCCGTATTTACACTGTTGGCAGTCTGGTTTTTGCTTAGTTCAGATGGTGACTGTGCCCTGATTCTTCCCTCTTGAAGTGAGAATGTATTTAATTTAGTTTTAATTTTTACATAAACCCACAGCTGAAAGCCTTTGAACTTTCAAAAGAGATCTTGGATTTTTAGAGAGATTGTATATTTTAAAGAGACTACAATTTTAGCTTGTTTGAATGTGCAAAGATTGTGGGACCTTTAAAGTTATTTATGTTTTTAATGTGAGATCTTGGGATTAACAACAAAGGAAAGATTGTGGCTTAACAGCAATGCGTTTGTGTAAAGTTGACAAGGGTTCAGTTGTGCTGCCTAGATTTATGTCAACATGACACAAACTATGGGCATCTGAGAGAAGACCTCGACTGAGAAAATGCCCTCATAAGATTGGGCTGTGGGCCAGCCTATAGAGCATTTTCTTAATGAGCAATGAGGGAGGGCCCAGATCACTGTGAATGGTGCCGTCCCTGGGCTGGTGGTCCTGTATTCTATAAGAAAGCAGGCTGAGCAAGCCACGAGGAGAAAGTCGGTAAGCAACACCCCCGCCTCCCATGCATCAGTTCCTGCCTCCAGGTTCCTGTCCTGTTTGAGTTCCTGGCCTGACTTTGACGATGAACAGCAATATGGAAGAATAAGTCAAATAAACTGTTTCCTGCCCAACTTGCTTTTTGATCATGATGTGGTATCACAGCAATAGAAACCCAAACTAAGACAGATTATGTAGGGACAATGGTTCATTTCTTGAGGGTTTACATGCCAGGCACCACTCTACATCATCACAGGGAGTGATAGATTCATCCTCACAGCAATCCAAAGGCATAGGCAATATGGTTGGGAGACATCTCTCCACAGTTGTCTTAAATTTCTGCACATTTCATGAGCAAAGACGCCGGTGGTTTTTCTTCTAGTTTGTTTTTTCAAGGACATTGGGATTACAGACCTTCACAAAGATAATGCCTTCTTCCGAGCAGAGGGCAGACTTGTTTGCTGTCTATTAGAAAAGCCGTGTTTCCCACTGGAGCAAAGTTCATGTGTATTTGCTCATAGTCCATGTGAAGGAAGTTAGAAAGCCGAAGCTTGGGGTTTGCTAGCTGTGAAACAAGCTCACTGTCTGCAGGATATACCTGGTTTGCGTCACCCTGCAGATGTTGGAGGACTCGAAGAAACCGTGTAAGCATGAAGCTGATGCTGTCTGCTGTTCTCTCGTATGACTAGGAGCCTCCTGGCTTCTGCTTGAACCTGTGAAAGTGGTAAGCCATCTCCCAAGTAGACTGAAACTTCAGACCTTCATGACTCTTGACAAAGGTTATCTCCTTTTACTAAGGGGGAAATGGAGACACGAAGAGGTTAAGCACTTGGCCCTCTAGGGAGGGAAGGATCTGAAGTCATTGTGGAACCACTCTGGAGCCTGTGGATATAACCACAGCAGTGAGACTGGGAACCCTGCAGGACCTCATCAGCCATATTTAAATTTAAATCCTGTCTTGAATAAAATAAAGAATTTAAAGTCTGCCTTGAATATAACAGAGCTACCAGGACCTCATCACTTGGTACAGATTTTAAATTCTGTCCTAAAGATAACAAAGCTACTTGCTATGGGCTGGCTAACTACTTGGACAATTAGGCTACCACTTGTATATTGACCCAGACACAAGAGAAACTCACTCTGAGATCACACAATAATTTGAAGCTGACTGGTCTGTTCCATGGGCAGCTCTCTTCCACAAGGAGACTCATGAGTTTGGGTTTCTTCCTCCTTACAGCTCCACCAATCTCACGAGATCTTTTTGTTTCCAACAAGAAAACATCAGATATCAGCACGAAAACCACACTTATTTCCTAAAAGTCACGGCATGGGGGTGGGGGTGCCCTACACTGCTTTTGCTGTTATTGCTTCCACAAAGCTGCTCACACACTCAGGTCCAGAAACAAGGGGAATGTAATGGTCTTGGTTGTCAACTTGACTGGATTGAGAGATGTCTCAGACCGGTGAAGCCTAAGTTACAGGAGAAAGGTAGGTTGACTTCCAAAGAGGAGTGATGCTTGTGCCTTCCTTGCATGTCACCAGCAACTTCTAGCAGGGCTGGTAGTCTAGATAAAACAGGAACTCAGAGGAGAGCAACTTGCAGTACCCACCAGCCCCCTTCCAAGTGTGTGTGTGTGTCCTGTGCTGCTGCCTGCTCACGTCCAACTCTAGCTTCTGGGAACTTTTTCCTCTTTCTCCATGAATTCAATCCTTCAAGCTCTCCAAGGGGCTAGGCTTTCAAGGCCAGACTGGGACTGCTGGGATTTCCCATCTTCTAGATTGAGAGTCTGGGTCTCTCCTTTTCCAATGTACACGTGGCCACTGTTGAATGAGCTATCCCTTAATGTGTAAGCCAAGCCAACAAATCCCCTTTCATTAAACACACACATGCAAACACATACAGACACAAACACACACACACGCACGCACGCATGCACACATGCACAGTATTGGTTAATTGCTATAGAGCACCCTGCATAATACAAGGCGCTTGTCAAAATGCAGTTACTGCTTTCTAAAGGTAGTTCCATGCAATAGAAAGAGAACATACATGCTGGTGGATGGCTTTCCAAATGTGATGCAGGAATATGCTGAGGGATTTAAGCAGGCACAGTGAAATACGCCAGATCTCTACCACAGGTTACTGGCTGAAATATCAGGTCTGATAAGAGAGTAAGATAGGAGGCAGAACATAAGCCATGGATCTATCATAGTAACCTGGGTAAGAGAGGGAGTTAAACTAGGAAGGGAAATGAAGCTGGGCATGGGAAAGTAGGGGAAGTCAAACAACATTGAGAAAAGAAAATCTTGAGGAGGTTGTCTGTGCTGAATACATTCATTCTCCTAGATAACTGGGTGTTTGTGGGCCTCTTGTGAGCCTGACCCTGACTGTATTTCTGTGTTTATCTTCACAGTAGAATAATACATCTTAAGATGGGCAAGATAGGAGCACGTAAAGGGTCTCAGAAGACACTTGAGATAAACACGCTTGAGGCTGAGATGAGGGGGCCGGAGTCATGCCCAGGCAGCTCTCAACAGATGCAAACAGCACATAACAATCTACTGATACAATTTGTATGACAACATGTGGACCATCGACCATAGTTCACAGCGTCTCTTATACCCTGATGTGAGCATGTGATAACTAGCCAATGGAGCATCTGGAGATGTGAGGTATGCCACATCTGTGGACATGACCTGCTATTCTAGATTGTCCAAGACTTGAGGTTTCCCTGGGTGTGGGATTTTTCTATACTAATGTAGTATAATTGAAGGAAAATTAGGTCAAACTGGTCACTCTACTTCTTGCTATCACTGTTGAACAGATCTGCATGCTGCAGTAATGTTTCGCTTTTTGTATTTGTTTATTTTTCCTCTCTTCCACCTCCTTAGACAGACACATCCCAATGGTTGCAAGCTGTGCTTTGAACATGGCAGAGCCCAGTGCCAAACTCAATGGCCACAGTAAGAAGCATCCTGCTGTCACTCTAGTGACAGCCATATCTACCCTGAACTTTACTTGAGTGAAAAATAACTTGGTGGCTACTGACTCCTTACTTGCTTCTATTTTCTTGCCTTTATCCTGGATGAAACATACACTGCAGCATTAAACTAGATACATATTTTGCAAACTGTCCAAGTTAGGGTTACTACTATCGTTGTGAGTGATGAAACACCATGACTGACAGAACTTAAGGAGGAAAAGGGTTATTTCACTTACACATAACTGTTCATCATCAGAATAGGAACTCCAAAAGGGACAGGAACCTGGAGGCAGGAGCTGATGCAGAGTCCATGGAGAAGCGATGACTCTGGCTCATGTTAAGATGCTACAAAGCCAGCCAGCACACTAACTTCTTGTCAGCTTTAACACAAACACGTCACTGTTAAACCATAACCTTTCCTTTCTTGTTCATCCCCAAGATCACACATTCATAAAGCTAACACACTATAAAACATTTTGCAGTCTTAAGTCCACAGCCTTTAAAAATTCAAACACTTAAAAATTTAGTCTCACTAGGCAGTAGTGGCACACATCTTTGATCCCAGCACTCTGGAGGCAGAAGCAAGAGGATCTCTGTGAGTTCAAGGACAGCCTGGTCTACAGAGTGAGTTCCAAAACAGGCTCCAAAGTGCTGAGGTTTCGGGAAGAATGTACATGAGGACATGACTGTACCCACTTTGTGATCAGACCATGATCTTGTGAAACGAAGTTGTATGGGAATTGTACTCTTATGGCTTTTGTGGGTTTTTCCTTTAAAAGTACCCATGTGATTGCAATAGGTGCAACTCTTGTTCTTTGGAGCTGAGTTGGCCCAACTGCACAGCCGCATTAATAAACACCTCTTGCTGTTGCATCAACTGGACCGGAGTCTGGGTTCTTGGGGCGCCCACTTGAGACCCTAGATTTTGGGGTCTAACACCATGAAATATTCTCAAGTCTACTTTCAGTATTCATAGTCTAATTATAAAGTGCCCCATACAATCAGTCTGACATTGAAGAATGTTATGGAGACAAAACGGGGAGTTAGAATTCAACACACACGGGAGCAACCAACTGCGCCAGAGCCGCTGAGTGAATGAGGACAGGGCAGTGACCTCTCTGGATCTCAGATCCCATCTGGAAGGCAAAGGTTACCTTTATTTCTGATTGTGCAGAAATCTTCCACAGGCCAGTTCTAGGACAGCCACTGGATTTATTAGATCAACTTACGCAACACGTGCCAGGTAGTCCAACAATTTCTTTCTGTACTCTGGAGAGGCTGAGAATCCCGGTAACTGTTCAGTAGTGCACGAGGCCGGCACTGAAGGCATGGAGGGTCGCTAGAAAGCTGCAGTCCAGCTGGCTTTTGGTGTCAGCAAAGGATGGCTGCAGCGGAGGCAGCAAGATGGATACATTCACAAGCAATAGACGAAGGCACAAAAACTAAAACCAAGATGTTGGTTGTTTTGGTTTTTTTGTTTTGTTTTGTTTTGTTTTTTTCCTCTCCGATCTTCATATACCTGGGCCACCAGATATTGCCCACTCTAGGGGACAGACTTTCCCTTCGGTTAATCTCTCTAGGAAATCCTTGCACAGATCCACTCAGAGGCATATCTGTTAGTTGAGTCCAGGTTCAATCAAATTGACAGCCATGATTAATCAACACAGTAGGATAGAGCTAGAATGTCTTAAAAGTGGATCGTCACCTGAGGCCAGAGCAAGGGCAAAGGTGAAGGAAACTGTTTAGACAGCTCTTTGTGTTCACAGGCAAGAGCAAGCCAGTGAATGATCTTTTCAGATTGCCATCAGTAGAGTGCCAGAGAATGAGGCCACTATGCTATAAGAAGTGACATTCGCTTCTCCAATAACCATTCAAATATTTATTCATTATTTACCATGGAGATTCAAGGCTAAGGAAGCTACTGTCTCCTAGTGCCTCATAGCTCAAGGGAACATGAAATAAATACATAATACAAAACGGAGCCCATGTAGCGACAAACAAGAGGAACTTACAGATGTGTGAAGACATCTCTGCTGGGCAGAATTTACAGGCACTGGGGATTGTTTACATCTTGGGCATGTGCTAAAAGAACCTGAGACACAAGAGGTGCCGCTTATCCAGGGACTCAGAAGGTAAATAGCAAGCTTCAGACATCAAAGGGCAAAGTAAAATGGAAAACGGAGAGGAAATTGAGTTCATAGAAAGCTGTGAAGATGAAGGGCTGACTTAGTGATACCCTCAAGGAGACAGAGTGCCCCTGGTGACCTCGGGGAGGATGGCTGTCTCTTCAAGGCCCGCTTTGAGCCAGGGGAAGGGGAGTGGGAGAATCAACAGTGGAAGGAAGGCTTGCACCATTGTCTCTAAATGCTTAGCAAGGACATTCGCCTTTACAAAGTGTAAAATGGTCCCGATAAGGTGGACACACAGGCCCCACACTAGCTGAGAGCCACAGCTGAGTGAGGTTATGATTTGATGAAGTAGTTTAAAGGATAGTTGATATGAATTGGAGCCCTCTAGACTTCAGAGTCAGATGCACTTACACTGTTCTGTTTCTTGTCAAAAGTTCACAGAATCATTCTCTGATCATTTATAATTGGAGGCTAAAATAAAAGGCTAGAGATATCATTTAACTGAATGAGAAAAAGAAAAAATGTTAACTGTGTCTTAAGTATTCGCCACCGTCCCTCGTAGTAAATGGCCATCCTTCCCTTTTCCTCGAGTTCAGAAACTTATGAGAGAGTGGACTTGCAGCAGAAACCTGAGAACACAAATGACTTAGAGAAATTAACATGTCATTTGTGGTTATTTAAAAAAAAAAAAAAGATTTTTTTTAATCGTATAGAAATGTGTCTCCTAAGTCAGAGGAAACCTGAATGTATAACATTCAAATTCTTTTACTAGAACAGAGCACTAAAGACACTCTTAGCTTTATGCCAGAGGTCAACTGACCTGCAGATGGCCATGCCATAGACAGAACAGCCCCCTGACACCACTACCACGGTGCAGAGGCTGGAGGGCTAGGGAGGGAGAAGAGGGCAGGCTCTGCTTTCATGTAAGTGACTTCTGTCCCTAACCAGCCCATCAGCTTGGCCATATCACCCAGCCTCATTTGGCTTATGAACCACTCTTTACCTCACCAAGATGGCACAAATACTTCCTTATTAGGAAGAAATCTAACCACATACCTTTCCCCCAACTGGTCCATGTAATCTAAGTGATACACGGGTTGTTCCCTCTGGGGCTAGAAACTATTTGGCTTTGCTATAATTACTATTTAAAGTTAACAGATTCTACCAACAGAAGATATTTATCTTCCAACAGTTGGGAGGCCCTTTGGAATTCTGGTCCTGGTTGATCTACTCTTTGCTGTCACATCAAAATGTCATTAAATGACTTGAAAATTCCTCTAGGGTGTTTCTTTAAGAAGACAAAGGAAGGCTCCTAGCCACGGGGAGATACTGCAAGGACTGCATTTTGGAAAATATGTGCTGCGTCATAAACACAACCCATATATTTAGCCCCAGCTACTGCCCTGGACAAAGACCAGGAGGGCACATCCCAGATAAGAGGCTCCAGGAACCCATGGGGCAGGCAGGTTTACATTAGAAAATTCTGAGCACATGAGTTTTGTTTATCCTCATTTATAAAACTCATCCTGGCTGAGATACAAAAGCACATTAGGAATCTACAGGGCTCCCTAAGTTGTGAGCTGTGTTGCCTGGGTGCCAAAACAAAAGGCAGGTTTAATGACTATAAACAATCAACCAAATCTAATGTTTGACATCATATAAAATTATACAGTAGCATGTGTTCCAACAAAGGCAGAATCTTCCAGCTTTCCTCTTTTTCTTTCTTTTTTCCCTTCTTTCTTTTTAAAAGAAAACTTACTTGGATACTATATAGATAATGGTCAGGGTCTAAAAATTTAGCTTCGTGTGTGTGTGTGTGTGTGTGTGTGTGTGTGTGTGTGTGTGTGTGTGTTGCATGTGTTTAGCAGAAAGAAAGATTTCTTTCATTTACTGCAAGGGGCAGTGGGTTGGGCAGTAACCCCTAGCAGCCCTTCTGTGCTTTCGATAGGCTTTGTAATTTGAGGTCTTTTCCTTTTTATAAAGCTGTGGATTCAATTCTTGACTGCAAAGTAGAGTCAGCAGTAACCATCTGGACACACAAGAAATCTCCTCAAGATTACTGGATATCTTTTCCAGAATCCATTTAAACACACGGAAATGGAACTTGGTCCAAAGCTGCCAGGACCGATGGAGAGTCCTGAACAGAAGGCACAGGGAGGCAATGCCCCCTCTAACCCGTTCCCTCTCACTGGGAAGTGGTTCCACTCTCACCTCCTTTAAAAAGAAGACTTGAGTTCATTACAGAGTCCTAATTCAAGAAAGGCTGGAATCTAGATTTTTAACTCCTACATTAGGGAAGTAGGAACTCAACAGGATCCTTAAATATAGAAGAGCTAACTATTCAAAACACCACAGTCAACTAAAATATGACAGGTATTACCACAACACTAGAAAGGATTTCTTCTACTTTACCTGTTTACAGAGATGAATAGAGTAGAGAATTGGCTGGTTTGGATTGACTAATGACCGGAGCATGAACTCTAAATGCAAACAAATGCATCTGTCAGTAATAATCATCTGTTCAAGGCAGATATGAGGGCCAGCACAGATATAGTTTGAACGGCACTGCTAAATCAGTAGCTTAAAAATGAAAGAGGCCTTTCTCAGCTAACATAGCATTTCATCTTGGTGACATCATATGGGACTTTATTCCAGATGTAGGAGGAGCCTTTCTCAGTCAAATGGTCTATATTTCATGAAATACGCCTCTACTTATATGACCCCTTTTTCCCATGTTTAAAAAAAAAAGGTTTTTTTTTAAACTGTACTCTAAAATCAAACCAGCCAATGAATCAGGAGGAAAGCATTCTATATACTTATATCCATCAGGTTTGTAGCTGAAATTTTCCTGTGTCACAGCCTGCCGGTGGTCAAGACAAATCTCTCTCACCCGCCAGTCCCGCAGATGCTCAGACCCAAGTAAACACACAGAGGTTTATATTATTTATGAACTGTATGGCCTAATGGTTCAGGCTTCTTGCTAGCTAGATCTTACATCTTAAATTAACCCATTTCTATACATCTGTACCTTGCCATGTGGCTCATGGCTTACTGGTATCCTTACATCTCACTTCTCATGGCAGTGGCTGGCAGCATCTCCTGACTCAGCCTTCCTCTTCCCAGAATTCTCCTCTCTGCTTGTCCTACCTATACTATACTTCCTACCTGGCTACTTGTCAATCAGCATTTTATTTATCAACCAAATCAGAGCAACACATTCACAGCATACAGAGTGATATCCACAGCACAGGTTTGTAGATTAAACTACCGTGAATTAATTATAACCGACTCTCCTTTGAGTGCCCCATGAAAATAGTCATGAATTAAAAACACAGCTGTATTAGTCCATGAGCCATCTATAGACTAGGTAGGACATCACTGGAAGAATTCCCATTAGTGGCAGGAACTACTCAACATTGTTTTGGGGGTTGAGCTCGGGGGAAACTAGATAAAATACAGATGATAGTAGAGAAGAGAAGTGAAAGAGGCCAGTGTGACAATGCACACCTTTGACCCCAGTGCTTGGAAGGCAGAGGTAAGCAGATGTGTTCCAGGCTAGCCTGATGTACAGAGTGAGTTCTAGGCCAGCCAGGGCCCCGTACTGAAATTGTGTTTCAAAAAATTTTTGAATTCTAGAAAAAAAAACATCAAATTCTAGAAAGAAAGAACCAGCATTTCCTTATAGCACAATTCCATCCCACAAATCCAAGAAAAGAATAATTTTGTTAATAATAATAGAATTGAATAACATGACCAAGATTAATAAATTAATGGTTTGACAAGAAAACTGAGGGATGTCAGAGGGGGAAAGTTTTATTCATATAACAAAAGTGACAAGAACAACAAACATATTAAATAAATTAATAGTATTACACATAAAATTTATAAGAAAAAAATGTAAAGCCTCCTGGGATACAGCAAAGAAGACTATAAAAATGATGTATTTCTCTTTGTGAAAATTATTCATGAATAAGTGAAAAATCATGCCATTACTTTGGTAATAGAGAAGTCAAGTCTCCTCAAATCTACTCACATTTAGAATGTTCCAAAAGGAAGATTTACCAGGATATCTTTTATCTAGATATCTATTCTAAGACATTCACATGCCAAAATACCCTGAGAAATTTCTGTAGCTATGAGTAATGGTAGGGTATAATTCTGCTAGAGCAAAAAGATAAAGATAAAAATGAGAGTTGATTTGAAACAGTGGAAACCTATACATTATAAAGTAGTTGATAAATAAATATGACTCAATTTTCAGTAACAAAATATAGAAATATAAATAAATGCTTTCATTTTTCTTATAAAAGGAAGACACATGCACAATGAAAATAATGACAGTGTGACCTGTAGCAGTGTGCTATTTTGCAGTTCTAAGTACTCACTAGGCAGAGTCTCATGCTAACTGTTTCAGGCTTGATGAAGTAAGATATTTCTTGGAAAGTATAAATCACCAATGTTGTGTAGAAAAGCTGAACTGACCAATGACAAAGAATAAGCAGAAATGCTCTGAAGGATTACATTTCCGAAGTGTCCAGGCTATGATTAATTTCCAAGCAACTCCTTTCTCAAATATCACAGCATCACAAATTCCCACCCTATATTTGGTACAGATAAAATGGTCATCTACTATATCATACAATGAACCTATCAGTTTACACATAGTAAACTACATCCTGGGGTTGATTTGGATTTTGAATATGAAAAATGATGTACTATAAGTGAATGTTTCATGTATAAGGATAAATTGCAGAAAAATAAACTCAAAATGTATTTAAAATATAATTGTTTATATATTAAAATATAAAATGCTCAAGAAATCTAATACATTGTATAAGTAAGTGAAATATGAGAAAATGTAGTTTTAATTTTCTTAGGCATTCTAAATTGAGTAGTTAAATATCAATGTCAATGCCTTTTTTTTAAAAGAATATAGGTACCAAGAAATAGAATTACTACCTTAAGATCACAGAATAAATAAATAAGTGGGCAACACTATATACACCAATAAAACATCAGAGGCATGGAATTAAAAATCAGAGATGAGCATCCTTGCCTAGATGAATATTTGAACATGTTCTATTGAACTTCATCCACACAAAGAAAAGAGTAACCGAAATAAGTGGTTGAATGATTTAATATAAAGATATGACATCATAATTGCTTATAATGGCTCAGTCTGAGAAAATTCAATAAAACTATTTGAATTCATTAAAGATTTTAGCAAAGCAGGTAAGTGCAAAAACAGTTTTTCTTTGTAACCGGAAGAGCAAGCACTGTGTATATCTGTGGAGCTGCCTCTCTGCACAGCAGTTACTTCTGTTGAAGGCACCGGAGCAATGCCTTAACTGTAAACATAGAAGACATATGTGACAAGAGCTATAAAACCTTTCATTGTAAGGACAATTCTCTAAGTTTGAAAAAATAAAAGCAAAATTACAAAACAGGAAGAGGGATGAGTATTCCCACTTTTCCCCAGTCAATAAACACCTTTACACATAAAAACTAAACTATAAGGGAAAAGATTGATATAATTTACTGTCTGAAAGTTTGAAATGTAAAAATTGTTAATAATTTAGCATGAAAGAAAACCCATAAACAGTTAGGTGTGGTGGTCATTCATATAATACTAGAGAAGCTGAGGCAGTGGAATTTCTTTAAGAAGTGTCTGGGCTGTATAAGAGAGCTCAAGGCCAGCCTGGACAACACAGTGAGCTCTGTCTCAAAATGAACAAAAATACCATTAAACAAAATTGAAATATAACATCACAAAGAAAAATACTTAGAACATGCAACAGCTCTAGTCCTTACGAGCCATGAGACAAATAACCCAAGAGGAAATGGGCAAAAGACGGGGGTGGGATGGGAGGGTGTTGGGGGGTGGGGGGTGGGGGTGGAAGCATGCAAGAAAGACCAACACCACTGAAACCAAAACTTAAATTTCTATAACAAAACGATACGATTAACAACAAACACTTGCCATTAAGCAGAGACTCAAATGCCTCTGACAAATGCAAAAATGTGCAGTAACGTCATTGAAAGAAACTCACAACTTGATATGAATCTTGAAAGAAAATCCAGGCTGACTCATTTTGCTACTAATTGCATTTGCTGAGGAGTTACTTTTTAAATATATTCGACAATGTTCTATCTGTGCAAAAGAGAAAACAGATGGATGATAATATCAGGTATCTATGACAACCAGTTGCTGGGGGAAAGAGAGCCCATCCCTATGGAATTCATGATCAATCTATTTGGGAGGTATTGGAACAGGGGTAGAACGAGTGTCTGTTGATGACCCAGACTGGCTATGAAAGGACCAAGCAGATGCCATAACAGGCTGTCAGTCTTCCCTCAGAGATCAGGCCTCAATTTCAGTTTCCTGAAACTTGAGCAAGCAGTATCTGTGAGAGCCATGAACAAAAGACATAGTCCTTGCAGTAGCTCCCTTTCTGCATGTACTCTGACTGCTCAAGGTTTAGCCAATTGTTTACTGTCTGGGACCCCTCACCAACTTAGAGCTACGTGCATGTGTGGGGCCAGCCAGCCTCCATGGCACCTCAAGGACAGAGCTTGGGACTTGTCCAGGCCTGCCCAAAAATGATAACTGTAACCCCCAACCAGTAAATTCAAAGGTTGCACACCCTTACCCAATCATATGATGCCAAGGCTTGTACCACCTTGCTTGCAGTTTTTCACTTTAAAAACCCTTCACTCTGAGACCTCAGGGCTGTCCTCCTCTACCCACTGTGCTAGAGTGTTGGACACAGACCAAGCCCAGGCTTGGTTGTTATCAATAAACCCCTGTGTGTTTTACATAGGGTATCAGCTCTGTGGTGGTCTTGCTGGGGGTGGAGGTGTCTCATGATGTGGGCACAGTGGAAAAAGTATTAATGACATGGCAGATGGCAGATAGTTTACACGTTAAAAGCATAAGGTATTTACCAGTATAAATTCAAACAATAGAGGTAACAAAATCTGAACTTTGAACTGTTGCTCATTAACAAGAGAAATTAGTAACAACAAGAAATGAAGCCCAGGCTGGGGCTGTAGCTTGGTGGTAGAGCAAGCTCCACTTTGCAGGCACAGCCCTTAGGCTTGATCTATACATCACAAAATAAACATAAATGAAAAGAAATAAAACCCCATTGCCAAGTAAGCATAGGATCTAGACAACAACATCCCAGGTGGAGGCCAGCATAAAACTTTAAGAGGCTTGTTGGCATAGAGTTTAATGCAACTTTAAAAATAATTGCTGCAATTAAGAGCTTAATTGTCCCCCATGGCCCCTTTGTTAAAGGCCTGGTCCCAGGATGGTGCTACCTGGAGATGATAGCACTGTGAAGATGGACTGTGGGAGGTATTTAGGTCATTGGGAGCTGCTTAGAGTTCCAGAGAACACCGCTGGACTGCAATACACCTTCCCCAGACCCTGCGACCTACCTATCCCTTCATTTGTAAGTTACGCCACTAATAAACTTTCCTTTTAACTATGTGGAGTGGCCTTAATAATTTCACCAATACCCTGGTCTTCTCTTCTTCCTTCTGTTTCCAAGTCAAGAAGTGAGTGATTTTCCCAGCTGTAGACACCTGCTATTATGTGTCTGCCACCTGCCCAACAGCAACAGAAGCAAACGAACATGAACCAAAACCTCCAAAATTGTGACTTGCAATAAACCTTTTCTCTCCATAAGCGCCTTCTCGAGGGTATTTTGTTAAAGTAACAGAAACCTGACTAATGTGGCAATGTTCCTGTTTCTCCTAATTATTATTCGTGGGGGGTAGTGTGGGAGCAACAGCGTGTGTGGGGAGGGGGGCAGTTAAAGGACACTTTTCAGGACTTAGTTCTTTCCTTCCACCTTTACTTGGGTCCTGCCAAAGGGTGGGAGGTGCTTTTACCCACAGAACCACCCCTCCAGCTTGCAATCATCTTTCCTGTGCACTCTCCTGTAATTTCTTGGCTAATGCTCCACCCTCCTGATCTGCTCTCTTTTACCCACCTATACAATCAAGTTCCATTGGTATCATCTGGTGTCAGGGGTGGAGTCTTGGTGGGGTGCGGAGATTGAGGAGTAGGGGGTACAGTGCTGCTAAAAAGTACTGGTGCTAGGTCTCATTCTCAGAATCCTGGTTTACTGTGACTAGCATGTAGTCTTGACATTTAAAAGTTTTTAAGTCCATCCTTTAGGTCATTCCAAAATGGCTGAATTTTAGAATCACTGTCCTATGTCCTAGATCTTACCACCTTGGTTTTGTTTGTTTGTTTGTTTGTTTTTTTCTGTGTAACACTTTCCAGGCTACAACAGTTGTGTGCTTGTTCATTTATTATTAAATGCTAACCACAAAAGTTGGGATTATGTATCACCAAAATTGTTTGACAAGCAAATATATAATAGAATGGAAAATCTGGATGAACATTTCGTATTGTAGATTTAAAACAATAAAATAGCCTCCAACCAAAGCTGCTTTGAGAATAATGTGTCTGTGAGTACCCCCTGGAGTCTTATTTAAATGTGGGTTCAGATTCAGTTTGACTTGGAAGAGAGCTGACTCTAACTAGCACTCCTAACGAGCTACCAAAGGAAGGAAAGCAAGGGCCTCATGCAACATTTGACAGAGTCTCCTTAAAGCAAGAACCATCGGGGGCTTCCAACTGAAAGAACAGATATGGATGGGCTCCTACTTCAAAATCATGAGAATAGGGTTTCCACAGAGGGAGCCTGGCAGTCCATAAGCTGGTATTTGATGTCTTCCTCCTGATCCATTCCATTGATGAGACTTTCCACTGAACTTTTCACTCGACTGATTGTGTTTCTCACTTCCACCTCATTTCAGGTAAGATTTCTTCAGTATTTCTACATTTTTATTGAATTCTATTTTCATATGTTGAATTGACCTCCCTATTTCATTGAGCTATTTGCTTGTGTTCTCTTAAGTGTTCATGTTCTCTCTGAAGTTCTTAAACATATATGTAAACATTCTTTTGAAATCTGTATCCAGAATTTCACCTAAGTCATTTTCATGGTGGCCATAACTATGTATTGGTAATTTTTGGAGGAAACAAGTGGTCTTGGTTTTTCATGTTGCTTGTGGCTTTGCACTAAGATCTGCCCATTTAGGGTTATATTGTTGGTTAAGATGTTTGTTGTTGTTCTTTTCATTTGGGTAGCTTGTCTTCTTTCAGTGGATGTGTTCACAGTTTTCAGAGAGATTGGATTGTAGTGAAGTTGTTTCTATGTTTCCTCCTTTTAGATTGGTATTCCAGGCACCAAAGTCTATCGCCAGTCTACTCCTGTTGGTTCATTAAAATCTGCAGCAACAATCACTATATTAGTTAGGGTTCTCTGTAAGAATAGAATTGATACATATACATATGTCAGATTTTACAGGCTGTGGTCCAGCTAGTCCAACAATGGCTATCCACCATCAGAAATTCCAAGAATCCGGTAATTGTTCAAGTCCATGAAGCTGGATGTCTCAGCTGGTCTTCAGTAAATGCTGAAATCTCAAAGAAGTAGGCTCTAATACCAGTGAAATAATGGACTTGCCATCCAGAGTAAGGGCAAGCAGGCAAAGAGCAAATCTTTCCTTTTTCCGTGTCTTTTATATATCACCAGATATGGCCCACATTAAAGGTTGATCTTTCTACCTCAAAAAAAAAATCCAGATTAAAGGTAGGAAGACCCACTTCAAATGATTTAATGAAGAAACCCACACACACACACACAGGTGTGCCCAGCCACTTGGGTTTTAGTTCCATCCAGATGTAGTCAAGTTGACAACCAAGAATAGCCATTACAGTCACTATCCAGTGGTTAACCTACTCATAATAGAGTAGCAGGTAACAACAAAATAAACGCTTGTTGAGTGCCAGTTCTTTTAGGGAGCAAAGGGACCCCAATAATGTGTATTGTGTATCCTAATATGGGAGATAGTGTGGGTGTGGGTGAAAAGGAAAGAATAGAAGAAAGTAAATAACCAGGCAGGACCCATGGTTAGAATGAGGTTGCTAGATGGGGGGTGGAGGAGACGGGCATATATAGGAGCAGGAACGAGAGAGGCAAAGGGAACTATGAGGAGGAGATGTCCAAATCTTGGTTAAGGACAGACTAAAAAGAGGGAAGTGAAGTTATGTACTAAAATACCATACACTGGGTCAACCTTGTGGCTATGGGCAATGCAGTGTGAAAGGAAATGGCACAGGGAAAGAGAAAAAAGAAAAGGAGAACACATAGAACTATGAAGGGGGCACCCAGGATGGGACGTCACAGGGATGCTGCGCTGACCTGGGCAAGATAAGGAAATCCCTCCCCAGGTGCTGCTGGGTCTCAGACTCATCTTCCTACTGCGGGCCCAGACTCTAGTCCATGCTGATTCTCACCAATCTTGTTCTTCTCTTGGGGATTCCCAGCTCTCTTTCTGTGTGGCGTTTTCCTGTGGAGCCCTTTGGCTCTGTTCTGTCAACAAGGGACAGCTGAGTCAAACTGCCCAGCAGCAGCTGCTGGGACTCCACAGGGCCAGCACCAGGGGTAGCTGTCCAGAGCTCGTGCTTGACTCCAAAACTTTGGTGTTCCAGGCTCAGATGCTGATGGTGGTCCTGGCAGCAGGCACCGGAGACCTCTTCTATAAAAATCCCTATCAGAGGCGCTTTTGTAGATTTCCTGAAAGAGATTGTTTTAATCCAGTTTGCAGTCCACTCCTGGAGTCTGCCAGATCTTGCACCTGTAGCAGCCACTGCACTGGCTGAATACTTACAGTGTGAAGCCTGTGACAGAGCTTCCTTTCAGTGGAAGCCCCATTGTCCTTCTCCACATCAAGCCCTTGCTCCCTTGTCCCTGCGTGTGGAGAGAGGATCTGACTGTCCAGAGCACTGAAACACAGGGGAGTGGAAAGCTAAAAGCTGATATCCTGAGTAGGGTGGCCCAGACTCCTAAACAGATAAATAATGACTTGTGCCCATTTAATAACCTCAGAGAGGTGCAGGGCGATGTCCAAAGAGAAAACAGAGCAGAAGTAAGTGTATCCTGTGTGTGTTTGTGCCTACAGAAGGGAGGTTGGACTTGGGGAGAGATGTCCACGTTACTAACAATGACATTCTTAAACATAGAAGGGCAATTGGAGACCTTGGAGTAATATTCTCCTTGAAGATGAAATTGCTTGACTTGATTAAAGTTTAAAGGCAGGTGCTCTTAATGACATGGTCCTCTCTATTTACCAATGCTTAGTTTGAAAATAGTGTAGCATCTTTATAACATCAACTTAGATGGATGGGTATCTTCAAGAACTCTACTAAGTTGCAGGTCAACTCCCCAAATCGTGGCCTTCAATATGAAGTGCGTGGCAATGCCAAGTGGACAGCTACAAGAGGGAGCAGCGCACTGAGAGCCTCCACCCTCACTCCTGTTCTGGTCTCTCAGGTCTCCACTGATGCTCAGTATCCCTGAAGTACCTCCCACCCTCACTGAAGCCATTCTGAGGAAAAGGCTGAGCTTCCCGAGGGCCAGGGACACCCTCAGAAACCAGACAGGGTAGAAGCTGTTAGAACCTTCTTGATGCCCACCCCTACCTAGATGAAGAGCTACAGGCAAGCAGGCCATCAATGACTCTGAAGAGGAAGACTCTGTTTTCTCCAGGGTTGAGCACAGATGGATTATCCGATGCCAAGGGGTCAGCCCTAAACATGTGCACATATGGACAATGAACTCAGTAGTGTGTGTGTGTGTGTGTGTGTGTGTGTGTGTGTTTTGATATATATATTCATAGCTTTGAGAGGGAGTGGAAAGAGAGCATGAGAGGACTTGGAAGTGTGGAAGTGATATAAACTCATGTATGAAACTCTCAACAAAATAATTTTTTTAGGGTAAAAGCAGGATAAATATTATGTCTACTGGATAATGAATCATCTACTACTGCCTCTGAGCAGCCAAACATAATGGTCAGAGAAAAAGCAGGTGCTTTTCTGGTTTGATAGAAGTCATTATCACATGCTATTTAGAGTGTGTAGAAGGGTTTCTTGGCTCTGCTGGAATCCTGGAATTCTGTTTCCAACAGGCTTTCAGCAGCCATGGCTCTGGATCACCTGTCTGGTGACCAGAAGCCTGGATCCAACATTGTGTGCCTCCCCAGATAATGAGGTCAAATGTGCCAGATCTGCCAGGGGCCTGATAACTGGCTCATTAACATCTCTAAATGATAGTACTTTGATTAAACTTCACATCTCTGCCTGGTCCCCATCTTAGCCCTTCTAAAATTAGAGCTGGTATTTTGCTAATCATGCCCTTGCTTAAACTTTAGGCTGGTTCATGGGCAGTAGAAACTCATGATGCTCCTTAAGGACAAGGACAGAGTTTTCTGGGTCATGAAACGTTAGGTTTTCATTCAAATGCTACTAGCTAGTCATTTTCCTCCCTTGGAATACACTTGGGTGTTTAATGCCAACAAAATATCACATGAAGCTGGAGCTTTGGACACCAGACCTCTGTGACTTAATGACACTCCTGCCTCTAAACTAGACGCATAACAGTCACTGTGTTAGCATGGTACTGATGTTTTCCATCTAGTGTAAGGAACTAGTGTTACTCCTAAAACCAGCAGAAGGAACAAAAATATCAGGGTAGAAACCCCTGGGATAGTAAGAGACCTATTCAAGTATCTGAGCAGTATTATCATGATTATTATACCCATCCTGATGTTCTGTTGCACAACAATATTGTTCTGTTTGGGAATTTCAGTTAGCAAAGTCAGTTTGTCCTATTTTTGTTTCAGTACTCAAAATACAAAATTCCATAAGACCGTGGACCTAGGAAATGAAGATCTTATCAGAAGGCAGATAGCTTTAGAGCCCCACACAAACTGAGTGAGGAAAAGCCAAAGAGCAGACTACTGAAGACCAGGGGGCACGTGAAGGAGGCCGAGAACAGGATGCCAGTGCCAGTGACAGCAGGGAGACTCCTTGGAAATGAGCATCTACTTGCTGAGGCCCGGGCTCCGGCCCTTGGTTACCTACAGGAGGACAGCGATGAGGCTACACCAGTGATGGAAGTGAGGACGTGCGGGAACTAGAAGACAGAAAATGAAGGCAGAATGCACTGGTGGGCTCGAGATCTTGGAGATCTTGGAGACAGGGGTCATGTGAGCATACATGGGGATGTGAAAATGAGACAAGAGAAGCAATGATGCTGATCTCCAGGAGGCTGAGAGCCGTGACCGTTGTCTTCACTGTCTATGCACATTATGAGTGGGACCTCCCAAGATAAACGTGGGGCTCAGAAAGAGAGGAAGGTCATGAGGTGCTGAAACCTACACATTTGGGTCCTGGAAACCTGACTGGGGCCATGAGGGAATGGGGAAAGGGACAGACATACAGACATACAAAGAGAAAAGCTGGGATTAGATGGGCCATGTGCTCTAATGGAGACACACTAGCAGCAGTTTGGAAACTCAATATTTTTATTTTATACACTACACTTGATATAAGAGGTGGGTTTATTGTTCACAGCTGAACCGGAAGGACCCGGGTTTGCTAACCCCGGTAGGAATTCTCTGTAAGGGGGCAGTTTCAAGTTGCAATCATCTAAGTGGAAGAAGTTATAGGCCGTAGTTTCTGCACGCACTGGTTTTAGCTAATGGTCAGGCATTTGTCAGCACTCACACTTGGACTACAGGAAGACTCTGCCGTTCCTCCAGCCTGACCAGGGGGAGGCTTTTTTCCATGAAACTGAAGGAAAGAACCAAGCATTTAGAGAACTGAGACTGACTAGGAAGAGAAGGAAATACGGGAGTCTGAATGACAGGGATCTCTACCTAGGATAAGAAGGGGATTTATTGTCTGGAGTGTCAACTGTCCCGTTAGTTCTTACCTTTTATCCTCATCATACCCTCAGACCTAGAACCAGAACTGGTAATGCCGAAGAAAAGATGAACAAGCAGTTCCACTTCCTCCTGGAAAGCCTGTGAGACTAGAGACCCTTTCACCAGATGATCAGAGAGTGGCACAGGAAGAGGATGCAGAAGGAGTTGATCTGTGATGAGCATGAGCGTGATGAGGATGGACAGGAACACATTTGGGCTCCAGAGTGCCGGCAGCAGGGGCTGGGAGGGATGGCAACCGTGGAAAGATGAAAGGTCATGCAAACGACAGCCCAGAGCTAAAGGAGTATCTTGCATTTTGGGGCTGTCTCGGTAGCACAGATGAGAAGCTGGGTGAAATGAAGCATTTCTGGGTGGTTCTGAGTGGGACTCTAGGCAGGCTGAGACCTCAGGCCTTTCAGAGCTCCATTAATAATGTGAGAGGATGTGTTACAATGGGGACTAGCCCAGGAGCCCTCTCATATATAAGCCAGGAAGTGCAGTCTTTCCTGTGTCCTAATGAAGTGGTGTTTGCAGGTATCTTGACCTTTTTGCCCACTAGGGTAGGAGGCAGCTCCTGTGCCCTTCAGCCTGCAAGTGGGCCTGCCAGCATTCCCTCTGAAGGGTGATAGCCTGAGCTCAGCTTTCAATGATCGAAGGCTGACAGAACACACGCCTTGTATTCCAACGCCGAGTTCCTAAATCGCATAACGGTGTACATCGACGCTCATCCTCCTCCTGCCTCTGAAGCCCTGCTTTCTCCCTCCCTTTCTTCCCATTACTGGTGACCTTGAAAAACTGTCAATAAGCTAAAGATGCAACAACGGAGGAGCTAAATAAATGACCACACATTCATGCTCTGGAGTACCAAGAGGCAAATTTTGAAAGGGGGTGGGTATGTGTACTGCAGTGGGAGGGGGATCTAGAGTAATAGATGGAATAGGATCTCAGTGGGGACAAAGGGAGAAAGAAACAGAGAGATGCACTAGGAAGAGAAGTGGGGACATTCATACTTTATATATATGTATGTATATGAATATGTATATGTATAGAGAGAGTGTGTATAGAGCTTTGTGAATAGAGATTTTTAAAAGATTCTGAACTGATAACTAGTTACTCTCAGGTGTGGGCCTGGGTTTGGGGTGAGAAGAGAGGATCATGCAGTATCATTTCTATAACTCTTGAATGTTTTACAACCATTACCATGCACGACATTAGTCATCAAAGATACAAACAGCTCTATAAATGATTCCAGGGAGGGCTGCCTGGGCTCCGGTGAGCATTAGAGTTTTATTAACTTTGGATTTGGGCCTGATAGAAGCAAGCAGCAAATGTTTGTTTACTCATTGAAGACCCATTGTTTGGGGCCAGGAGGACGGAAGCAATTTGCAAAACCGCTCAACAGAAACAGGAGAATGTTGTCAATGAGTTGGAAAATTGTTCTGAACAATGCGTGATGAAGGTTAGTGGCTGAGCTGGAGCTGAGAAATTTGATCCTCCATTTGCAGTCTCCTGATTGCAAATGAGAGTGAAATTATTAAAGTAGAGAAGCAGCCAGTTTGCAGATTAGAAAGTATTATACCTAAAACCTACTCCGTAAGGATTTTAAAAGCAAATTCAGTTTTATTTTAAAATACTAAAAGGCAAAGATCTATAATTTTAATATTTTATTTGTTTTTATAATTTTCTACTCAAAGGCCAGGTGCACGACCTTCCCACTTAATCACTCAAAACTGTTCAGGTTGATGCCTATGACTTCACTTTCCATTAGCTGCCTGTCTAAATATACCTCAGAACAAAGTGCTGCAGACAAGTCCAGTGTGAAACCTTTTTTTTTCTCTCTCTTGCTCCTACAAACACAATCTTTCAAAGAGTGTGAGTGAGCTACACTTGGGAATTCATCCCCTTGTGTGACTTTCCTGAATCAAGGACACTTCACTCAGTCTCTCTGGCTGGAGTCTCAAGGGGAATAAAAAAGAGTAGTGGATGGCCAAAGCAAATTCTCTTGCAGATTTTTCTCCCTGAAGCAGTCATCCCTAGAGGCTGTTCCTCTCTCTCCGGGGACTCCTGTTTTGTCTCACTCTGCAAGCACTGGAGTTTTCATTCAGGGTCACTACCCAAATTCTCTATAAAATTGGATAGAATATTTTTAAAAAACAGATCCAACGACACACACACACACACACACACACACACACACACACACACACACACACAATGGGAATTTTGCATTACAAGACTGTATGAAAAATAATTAAATTCAATTTCTCTACTACTTTCAAATCAAATTCAATTCAGAATTTTCCAGTAAGCCATGTGACCAGCCCAGGCCAAAGGTTATTTTGTGGTCAATTTAATGCTAGACACAATGTCTGTAGTTTTTTTGGTGACATTCAAAACATGATTATATGGACTGCAGCAATGGCCCAGCAGTTCAGAGCACTTCCTGCTCTTGCAGTCGACCTGGATTCAGTTCCCAGCACCCACATGGAGGCTCACAATAGTCCATGACTCCAGTTTCAGGGGATCTGGCAACCACTTCTGACTTTCATGTGTACCAGGCATGCTGCACACATACTGTCTTTCTTAGGGTTTCTATTGCTGTGAGGAGACACGATGACCATGGCAACTCTTATAAAAGAAAACTTTTCACTGGAGCTGGTTATAGTTCAGAGGTTCAGTCCATTACCATCATGGTGGGACATGGCAGCATCCAGGCAGACATGGTGCTAGAGAAGGAGCTGAGAGTTCTACATCTTGATCTGTAGGCAACAGGAAATGAACTGAGTCACTGGGTGTAGACTGAGCACAGGAGACCTCAAAGCCCACCCCCACAGTGACTCCCTTCCTTCAATAAGGCCACACCTACTCTAACAAAGCCGTACCTTCTCAAAGTGCCACTCCCTTTGGGGGCCATTTTCTTTCAAACCACCATACACATAAACAAACATAAAGATAGATAAAAAATATTTAAAACACAATCATATACAAGAATGTGGAATATTCATGTAGCTAATTATAAATTGCAACTTCTTGGTATCTATCTGGCTTATTTTTGTTTTTTTCATACTAAGACTTAAGTATTCATTTATTCATTCAGCAGATATTGAATTCTTGTTATATTCTGGGCAGTGTTTGGGTGCTGACAAAGGTCAATGGAGATTTTTAAGAAAAGAAAAGTTATAAGCTGACTTACCACAATAAATGGCCAGTCTCATTGTTGTGTTAAAAATAGACCATGAGGAGGTGGATGGCAGGGAAAGGCAGAAGCAAGAAACTCAGAAGGCTATAAATACGAGCATGGTGGTGAGGGGCACGCTGGTAGGGGTGATTAGCGGCATTCTCAAGGAAGAGACAACCGGGTTTACTAAATGCACCGGGTAGGACTAGAAGGGAAAATTATCAGAGGGGGTTGCAAAACATTTAGCTTCAGCAACTAAAAGAACAAAGCCACCATTACTTGAAAAGGTGAGCATCGAAGACAAGAGGTAGGGGATTAAAGAAAAATCTAGAATCCTGCTTGGGGCATTTCGTGCCCTCAAACTCTGCAAGACATTCGGGAATGATATACATATGTACAGGTGGGCCCAGGAATGCAGAGTTCAGCGGAAGTGCTGGAGAGTTTCTAAGTCGGACTTGGGAGTTGGACTTGAGAGGTTTATTTAGAGCTCGCCACCCACATGGCCTGGAAGAAAGCATGTCAAGGGGTGCTTGTAGCTGCTCCATTATCTTGATTCGATCCACTTCTTATTTATTTGGCAGCAGCCACTTTCCCAAATTCTGAGGGTCTAAAGTTGGGTATGGTCTACGTTCTGTGACTAAACCCAGAGGCGGAGACAGAAGACACACAACTTTTTAGCGCTAGAAATGCTGCGAAAGCTTGCTGGAGCTGGTCATGAACACAGATGCAGATATAAATAACGATAAGCAGGAAGAGCAGAGAGAGTATTTGAAAAGTTATCTTGAGGGCTAAGAGTTCACTTGAGGGTAGTGACAGTCATCCCAGGCAATGTAAATAGACACAAATGAGGCAAAGAAAAAAAATGAAGTAGAGAACTCATTCTGGGAGCCACAGCTCAGTTAGTATGTAGAAGACATTAGAGAATCTGAGATGAAGAGAAAATGGTGGGTGTGAGGTGGGTGTGAGGTTGGGTTTGCTGGGTCCCTCTGCTGCCCCCTAAAGGAGGAGGATCACACTTGCAACAGATGCACAAGGGCTGTGTGGGGCCCTGCTCTACTTTGCTGATCTTCTTCCTGGCAGCAGTTGAGGTGACCCTGGTGTCTGGGGATGAGAGCTAGGTGCCAGGAGGCGACCTTGGCTTGACAGTGTGCCCTTCATTGTTTTCCTGCAGCTCCTAAGCTCTGCCAGCTGCACACTGGGCATGAAGATTGCTTCTGTCTGAGGAGACAGAGTCACGGGAGTCACAGGAGAGCCTTAAGTCAGCGAGGCCTAGTGAGTTGTTCCTGAGAGGCTACGCCTTCCCTGGAGACTGGCAGGGAACGCTGCATCTGCCGGAGCCATCCGTCTCAGTTGGCACACAGACGTAATGGCCCAGCAGCCCGTGCAGGGAATGCTGATGGAGATAGATACACAACAGATCCTATCAGCTCCTTGTCTGCTTAAGTCGTACCTGCAACAGTGACTTCTGTGTGGCCTTAATCTTCAAGAGTCAAAAATGACATGTTTTTACTTAACGATCTTTCAGAAGGAGGGTATGTCTGGATGCTTATCACCTCTGAACCACGTGGAGCAAACCTCTAGCAAGGATCTAAACAACACGTGTGTATGACAGATGTACACAGATTTTGATGATGAAAAATAAAATGTTTAAGGCAGTATATGTATATGTGTGCGGGGGTTGGCGCTGGGGGCTTCTCGAGGGAAAATAATCTAGGATTATGAAAGAGGACATTCTGCCAGCTGTGATGACCCATCCTGGTGGGAGATGGCAAAAAGACAGAGGCAGGAGGCTCTCAAATTTGAGCCCCGCCTGGGCTACCCCTTCAGGTGCGGATGTAGCTCAATGGTTGAGTGCTTGCTTGCCTAGGACATGTGGAGTCCTGCGTACAACATCACCATAACACACTAAGAAGAAAAGAGGCTGTTCCTCTCCTCTGTGCCCCCACAGGACCCATTTGTCATTGGTAGATTTCAGCCTTTGCTCTGCCTGCGAAGTTGGATGATGTGGCCCACCTTGTATGTAACAGCGGCAGTTGAGAGCAAGACAGACCGCCAGAAGTGTAGAATGGTGGCTACGGAGGCCGTTTTTCACATGGTGAAAAGGCTCTTCCCAGGCGCCTTTCACTACTGCTTTTAGGGTGTTTAGGAGAATATTGTAGCTTGCTGTCCCTCTTTCCTGCGTATTCCTGCCTACTTCTTGTCCTTGAGAGAACAGCTAAACAATCTGCAGTCTCTGATACAAGGTGAAATTTTGATGTAGCTGTTTTTGCTTTTTAGAGAACAGGAAGGCTGTAAAGACACTAATATACAGCTGAAAAAATTTAAAAAGGCCATAAGCAACAGTGTGTAGGGGTTTTGAATATGTGTTGCTCTGATTGGTTGATATAAAGCTGCATTGGCCTATGGCAGGGTAGGATGGAGTCAGATGGGAAAATCTAAGAGAGATAATAAAAAGAGAAAGGAGAGTCAGAGGAGACGCTATCCCGCTGTCCAAGGAGCAACATGTAATGGGACACAGGTAAAGCCACAAAACATGTGGCAATACATAGATGAATAGAAATCGGTTAATTTAAGATGAAAGAGCTAGCTAGCAAGAAGCCTGCCATAGGCCATATAGTTGGTAATTAATATAAGCCCCTGAGTGATTATTTGATAAGCGGCTGTAGGACCGTGGGGCCGGGTAGGATTGGAGAAACTTTGCTACACACATATTCACACATTTGTGTGCATGTGTGCATGTGCATGTGCGTGTGCGTGCATGCATGTGTGTGTGTGTTCATGTGTGTATGTGTGTGTATGTGTGTGTGCATGTGCATGTGTGTGTGTGTGTGTGTGTGTGTGCATGTGTGTGTGTGTGTGTGTAGTCAGGCAGCCCTGCGTGTGCTTTAAGGTCTAGGGATAATTACAGGCCACGCATCTCAATTCTACAATTTACAGAAAGCCCAGTGCCCTTACCAAGGACAACCTAACTCTTTGTTGGAGACGGTGCTTTCACTGAGTTGTTTTGTTGGTAGCATCAGCAGCCCTACAAGAGATAAGTCTGGTCCTTACCTTCTAAAACCATCCATGAGTTCAGTCACCAACCAAGCTACCCTATCCACAGTCCTCAGATGTGAAATTAATTTTACTAAAGCATTGTGAGAGACAATGGGTCGTTGTATCACAGCAATTAATACAATTGTATGTGTTTGTGCATGTGTTTGTGCATGCATGCCTGTGTGAGCGCATGTTCATGAGAGTGTACATACACAGCATGCCCGTAAAAGCCAGAGGTCAACCTTAGATATCTTTCCTCAAGGGTCACCCACCCTGTTTTTGGATGCAGTGTCTCCCATTGCCCTGGTGCTCACTGAGCGGCTAGACTAGCTGGCCAGCGAGCCTGGGGGATCTGCCCATCTGCCTCCCTACCCTGTAATCACTAGTGTGTGCCACCACTGCCGGTGTTCTTGTGTGGGTTCCGGGGATCCAACTCAGGTCCTCCTGCTTACATGCCAAGCCCTGTACTGGCTGAGCCATCGCCCCAGCCTTGGCAACTTCCTGCCTTATGGCTGAAGAGTACTTCGTGGTGGATAGGTACAACTGTAAGGATAAACAGCCCCCTTTCTTCTCACCACCCTGTGGCCTCTCTGTTCTGTTGCTCTTTCAGCTGATCCCTTCTCTCTCTCCCTTCCTTGCTCTTTTCCAAGAGCTTTTTAAAACTACCTTTAGATTTTTAAACATGTGGGAGAGTTTTCTTACATTCTGAAGAAGAACTATAAATCCCCATCACAAGCTGCAGGACACTTAACTCTACTCCTGTTCCTTACTCTGAGACTCAGTTACCAAGGTCATCACTAATCTGAGCTAGAGAAGGCCCTGATGCCCAGGTATGACCTGGCCAACCCTGGATGACCGAGTCCATAGCTGAGACCTTCAGTTCGTAATGTCACAGGTCAATGCCATTGTCTTCTGTACTCACTCACACTTTTCAAAATGGTCAACCACGGTTTCTTGCAGGTAAAATAAGTAAACGAATACCTTTAAAATGTTCCGGTCTTTAAGGGGCTGACAAGGTATCCAAACCTGATGCCAAGGATGATGGTCTGAGCTCTATTATATAGAACCCACTTAAAAACACAACCCATATTCCTACGGCTCGGGGAACTTCAAGGAAGAGGGAGCAGGAAGATTATAAAAGCTAGAGGACCAGGGAGCTTGCCAAAGGAGAGTGTCTTCTCGATATGACAGAGAAGGTGTACCCATGAAACCTCTGAGAGCTGAACGATTACAACACCAACTGACATACCAGCGTATGGAGAAGTCTCACCCTAGAGAAAGAGCTACAGGAATTACCAGCTGCTGAGAGAGGAAGAATTAGTCTTTCTCAGGAATGAACTCCCTATTTAATTATCCAATAGCAAACGGTCACCTCTAAAAGCATATATACAAGCAACATTAAACAGACTCAGCAGTTGTGTTTATATATTTATGTGTGTGTGTGTGTGTGTGTGTGTGTGTGTGTGTGTGTGTGTGTGTGTGTAAAGACAATGATTGAAGAAAAAAGGCCGTGAATGTGAGAGGGAGCAGGAAGGGGGTACACGGGAGAGTGTGGAGGAAGGAGGGCGAAGGATATATTTTAATTAAAAATAAAATAAGTTTCAAAACTTTTATGAGTATGAGTGTTTTGCCTGCATGGATGCCCGTGTACTGTGTATGTGTCTAATACCTGAAGAAGCCAGAAGAGCGCATCAGGGCCCCTAGAACTCAAATCACAGACAGTTGTGAGCTTCCATGTGGGTGCTGAGAACCGAACCTGTGTCCTCTATAGGAACAGCCAGTGCTCTTCACTGCTGAGCCATTTCTTCAGCCCCACAAGAGAAATGTTTTCAAAAGTGAATGGAGAGACCCAGTTCACAAGATTTTCCTCTGGTCCATACACACACACACTACACACAATATCATATTCTCTCTCTCTCTCTTTCTCTCTCTCTCTCTCTCTCTCTCTATATATATATATATATATATATATATATATATATTTAATAATAAAGATTAATAATAAGAAATAATAATTAATAATAAAGAAATAAACGTTCTGGATTAGAAGGAAATCCAGGTTCCCTGGAAGATACATGTAGGGAGTGTGCTGAAAGATGAAGCTGACGCTGAGAACCCCTGGTCCTTTTGTGTGAAGGACCAGTGAGCACATGCCAGGCTTTGTGAGTCAGTGTCTGTCACAGTCACTCAGCCTGTCCTTGTCAGAATGCAGCCACAAGCAATACACCAACAATGACGAGGGCTGTGTTTTAATAAAGCATGGGTAAAACAAAACAAAAACCGATGTAGCCCCTGAGCCGAGATACTGTGTCCTGTGGTAACAATCCCTGCACATGCTTCCAAGGAACCCCTGATGTGTGACCGAAGGGGAAAGAGGAGAAGACACACTAAGTCATTCTGTGGTTCTCATACACCAACTGTTTCACTCAGTGTTTTTTTTTTTTTAATGTTAAAAGAAAAAGCATTCTGCTTCCTCAGAACTTTGAATAGGTTTAAAAGGAGCTGAAAGGCTAAAGTAAACTCAGTTAGAGAAAAATACACATGATGAGAGGAAGCAGTCTGGCTAGGTGAGTCAATGGTGGCAAAGTCAATGGCTACACTCTTCGAACTCTCAGGAACTCAATTTTCTGCCATTAAAACGACTTTTCTGTCATTAAAAATGACTATTCCATATTGGATACACCCAGTGTGCTTTTTAATTCTGGGATTGCCTGGAAGCGCTAGACCTTACAGAGAATTAGAAAATGGCCTCCGGATATACCTACCTCTCAAGATTTTATGTGTTGCACACTTCCCACAGGCCAGGTTACCTCTGCATTACTTGCCGTCATAGCTTACTGCTGTTAGATATGTTGAATTGAACCTGAGGAAACAAGGCTTCTTTGTGGTTGGAGGGCAAATGAACACATAAATATTAAGAATGCACCGGACGGGGGTGGCACGCGCCTTTAATCCCAGCACTCAGGAGGCAAGGGCAGGCGGATCTCTGTGAGTTTGAGGCCAGCCTGGGCTACAGAGTGAGTTTCAGGACAGACATCAGAACTACACAGAGAAACCTTGTGTCGAAAAACAAAAAAAAAATAAAAAATAAAAAATAAAAAGAATGCAGCTTACTCTTTCCAGGAATAATAGTCAGCCATTTCATCACAGCTACACACCTTATCTTTAATATCACAGCAACATACACTATCTTTATATCACAGCTACATACCCCATCTTTATCAACAGAGGAACCATGAAAACTGAAAAGCAGACAGATCCTTCTTCTGGGAGTCAAAAATGGGAGAAGTCGGTAGAAAACTTCCAAAGTTTATAGGGGAGTCCTTTAAAGCAAGAGTAGGCTTATCATTAATTAAGGGTAATTTCTCATAGAGGCCTAGAACTAGGTCAGAAAAGGACAAGTTGCTAAAAAGTGTGTGAAGAAGGGCCCAGGCGTCAACTCCAACCTATACCTATGGGACCCAAAAGGGAACAAGGTTCACAAAGGAAAGAGACATGCATCCTTTAAGTTTGATTTGTGGCTGTGTTTTACAAAGCCAGGGTGGTCTACCTGGGACAAACCTTCTCTGAAAGAGAAACAGGTTCTGCATCCTCTTCCTTCTGCCTCATGACCTCTTTGTAGAACCTAAGGAGAGTCAGTACATTTCTTTGGAACTCACAGAAGCAGAGCCGAAGGGGAGGGAGTGATGTCTCACTCACAGAAGAAAGCCGATACTGTCTTTGAAGATGATTTTCTACATGGTGTGCTAGCTACCTTTTTCATTGCTGTGGTAAAGATTTATTTCACCCTGTGGTTTAAAGGGTATGGTCCATCATGGTTCTGATATCATGATGGAGTTAATGGCAACAGGGGTGTGAGGCTAGGACTCCTCATATCTTGGTAGACCAGGAAGCAGAAAGAGGTAGACAGAACCAGAGGTGGGATGTAACCCTCAAAGGAGTAGTCTATGTCAGCCATCAAGGCCTCATTTCCTCAAGGTTCTACAACCTTCCAAGGAGCCAGGTGTCTAAACACATGAGTTGGGAGAGGGGCACTTCAGACTCAGGCTGTAACACGAGGTAATAATCAGTGACAAGCTTTTGTTTTTGATAGTGGTCTTGGACTTTTGTTAGGAAATATACTCCTTTTCTTTACAGTGTGTGTGTGTGTGTGTGTGTGTGTGTGTGTGTGTGTGTGTGTGTAAAAGTTGTATTAAAAATAGCTTTATGTAATCCTTTAAAATCAAGTAAATCATATTGTGGCTGACAGAAGTAGAAGACCATTACAGGATGTAGGTGACAATGTGCTCAGAAGATCACCTTCTCATTTGGAGTCAGGAGTTACGATGAACAGACACACTTCCATCATCAGTGCTGAAGTACCTTTTGGAGCATCCTAAAAAGGAAGTAACTAGTCAGTCAGAAGAAAAACATGTCAAAACAAGTCAAATCAAGTGAGTTTACTGGGAAGAAAGATGGATGAAGTAAGGATAGACAATTATCCTTCTCAGCCAATAGGGTCAAAGACCTTGATCAATATTCATATTCCGATAATACATTCAGCTGATGGTTTCTGGAACAGTTTGGCAGGTGGGTGAATGCAAAAATGAACCAACTGTTCAAACACGTGAGTTTATTGGGGGCACTTTTCACACTCCAACTATAACACATGACAATGACAAGCTTTTGCTTTCAATATTAGTCTTGGACTTTTGTTGGGAAATACATTCTAGCCTTCATTTCCAGAAAAGAATATAGTGTGTCATGTCTCACCTGGCTCCCATATGCCCATCCATTTCCATGAGCAATTTCAAGGTAACGTACATTGACAGGTCAATCTATCTGGATGGCTGAAATCTCCTAAGTGTCAACAAAAAAACAATTTTGTCTATTTTTAGGAACCAAGACATTCCAGTCCACTCGCCTGCCTCTTGGGTTAAGATCATGTTTTGAGAGAGAAAGCTAATCTTTACTTTTATATCTTGTAAGCTTTAAGTCATCAGTATAGTTTAGTGACATTATTTCAGGGTAAGTAAGAAACGAGATGAGAACATTCCTAAGCTGACCATACCTGTCAGGACACATTTGAAGCAGAGCACATTGGAAATCAGACCCCGTACTCAAGATCCATGACTAGATGGGCTTGTCACAATTACAGAGAACTGAAAAGGCCCTGTTTCGAAGCTGTGTTTGGCAAGTGGAGGGGGCCTGCCAGGTGGAGGGGGTTAGGTAGGGCTCCCCACAGTGCCTCTGAAAAAGCTACAGAGCAAGCAATTCCAATCCCACTGTCTTCCCTCCTTACAGATCCTCTTAAATTCTGTTTCAACACCCTGGGTCAGCTGCCCATACTCTGTGCCCTCTCTCTGTGTCTTTTTAAGAGTGCAACAGTGATACAAAGTCAGCTTAGATCCTGTGACCCAAGTACTTCCATTTATCAGATCTTTCTGGCTAAAAGGACAATTGGAGAGACAAGTGGATGAGGAAAATTTCTCCTGTCTGCTACTTTCCCTGGCCTTCTAAGCCACAGCAGGACTGGAAAGATGGCCCAGTCAGTGAGAGCCGGCCTCTCAATCATGACGACCGTGTTTGGATCCCCAGAACCCACATATAAAGTTGAATGTGGTGGCTTGAGCCTGGAACACAAGTACTGGGATGAAGAGGCAGGGCAGAGCCCTGAAGCTCAATAGGTAGCTAATCTGGGTGAATCAGTGAGCTGCCGGCTCAGCAAGAGTCCCTGTCTCAAAAAGTAAAGGTGGGTACTAATTAAGAAAGGATTCCCAACACCTCCCTCTCACCTCCACATACATACATATGCACATACCTACCCTAACAAGCACATACAATATACATGACCACACACACAATGAAAAGAGGCATAGTAGAGTAAGAACATAATAACAAAGGCTATGTGGTGTGCTCTGCTTTAGGGGAGAGGCAGCATCTAGCTCTAGAGAGTTATTGTGTGTTTATAACCATGGCCAGGGATTGTGATGCACGCCATTAATATGGCACTTAAAAGGCTGAGACAAGAAGACTGAGAATCTGAGGGCCAGTCTCAGAGTAACCCTGTCTCAAAAACAAAACAGAAGAAACACAAGAAAGCAAGCCACTTAGCCAAGGGCTCTGAAGGCAAGAACGCATAATTGCTCTTAAACTGTGATCAAGTCTTTGAAGAAGCATTCTTTTTTTTTTTTGAGTTGTATTTATTTCACTTTATGCATATGAATGTCTTGCCTGAACCTATGTATATATGCTGTGTGCCCACAGACATGAGAAAAAGGTATTGGCTCCCCTGGAACTGGAGTTACAAATGATTATGAACCACCATGTGAGTGGAGACTGGAGAAAATCCGGAAGCTTGCAAGCCAGCTAGCCTGGTGTCCACAGAAGGGGACAAAAAGAGACCCTCTCTTAAATTACATAAATGGTCAAGACCACACTTGAGTTGTCCTCTGACCTCTACTCGGGAACACATGCATACGCACACAAACATACACAAACATGCACATGCATATAAACACACACAAACATGCACACAAACACACAAGATTTTTTTTTAAGGCGCTCCTTTGTTACCTTGAGAACTCAAGAAGCCTCCAGCACTGAAAATGTTTAAGTAGATGGTGGTCTGAGCTGTAGTCATCAGGGAAGGCTAAGCTGAAGTGACAGGTAAACACTAGAAGTTCACTGTCTCGAAGAATGAGTTCATTAGTCTGTTTCTGCTTCTGTCTAAAGCAAGTTCTCAGTCAGTGGTATGCTGTGCACCACCACCACCACCGCCACCACACACACACACACTTTCAAGGAGCCATGCCAGGACTGTACTGGTATCACCATCTCAGTGCCATGAATGAGGAAATGACACAAATCCACGTAAGGAGGGTGTCGTAGAGGAGGCCAACAGGCCGGTCCCTGGTCCTTTCTGCATCACCCTCATTGCTATGATGGTTACTGTAATTGTCACCTGGACAGAATCTAGGATCCCCTGGGAGCTGGGTGTCTGGCCATGTGTGCTGGCTGGTTTTTGTTGTTCTTGTTTCAATCCTAGCCATGTATGGAAAGAGGGAATCTTAATCAAGAAAATGTTCCCCATAAGATTGGCTGGTAGGAAAATCTGTGGGATATTGTCTTGATTTAATGGCTAATGTTGGTGGGCAGCTCAGTGTGGGCAGTGCCACCCAGGGTAGGTGGTCCTGAGTTGTATAAGAAAGTAGGTTGAAAAGGCCAAAGGACCACGCCAGGAAGTAGAATTCCTCCATGGCTTCTACCTCCAAGTTCCTGTCCTGACTTCTGGATGATAGACTACAAGCTGTAAGCTGAAACAAGCTCTTTCCTCCCTAGGGTGTTTTTGGTATTTTATTACACTAATAGAAACCCCAACCAAGACAGCATGCCTGTGTGGGAATATCTTGATTGTGTTAAGATGGAAAGACACACTCAGGATGGACGGGATCATTTCTTTGCTATAACCTTGGAAAGTCTAAGTGGAGAAAAGAAACTGGGTGGCAAAATCCTCAGTCTCTGCTCCCTGGTTATGAAAGCAGTGTGACCAGTGCTTCCAGCTCCTGCCTCTTTGACTGCCCCATCATGACGGACTGCACCTTGAACTGTGAGCCAGAATAAGCCTTTCTCCCTTAAGTTACTTCTGTCAGAGTGTTTTGTCATGGCAACAAGAAAATAAACTACGACTAGTGCATTGGTACAACTCAGCCTCGCGGCCCAAAACTAACTACAAAGAAGAGGAAGGAACGTAGTCTACCCCATGATCTGGGGTAAGTGGTTTAGCATCTCAGTTACGTTTCCTTCCTCCGTAATCATCAGACCATCTCAATGGTTACTACCAATGAAGTGAAAAGACCGTCCACATTGTAAGTATAAGGACTTATATCAAGATGATTATAATTCAACAATTTAAAACAATTAAAAATGATAACTTTTCCCTTAAGAAGCTTGTAAGTGATAAATGAGCACATGCAAACAGCAGCACTAGCCCCAGGGGACATGAAAAACAAAACCACAACAAAGTACTAATTCAATACCTACCTGGATGGCCAGAATCAAAAAGTCACACAATACTAAATGATGACAAGGGTGTAAAGAAATTGCACTCCTTCTGTATCACTGGGGAGCATGTAAATTCTGGATGCTTTAAAATTAAATTTGACAGGTGCTCAGAAAATTAAATATAGAGTCACCAGATGGTCCACTAATTCCACTCTTAGGTATAGAACCAAGAAGGATATAAGCAACTGTCCATAGAATAGAAATACTTGCACACAAATTATTCTTAGCTGAATTATTCATAAAATATCCAAAATGTGGAAACAACACAAAACCCAAGTGACCATCACTCATAAATGAATAAATAACTGTTAAATAAATGTGGAATTAACTCTTGCCACAAGAAGGAATGAAATACTTATATATACATATATGTCATATATACATATATCAGCATATATATACATATATATTATATAGATGAGACTTGAAAGCAATAGGCTGAGTAAAAGAAGCTGGACACAAAGAACTGCGTGTTATATAATTGTTTGTAGAAAATATCTATAATAAATGTATCTGTAGGGAAAAAAATGGTATATTATTGGTTCCCAAATATGGAGACCAAAATATATATCTGATGATAGACACTGGGTTTCTTTTTGTGGTAACAAGAAGGTGATGGGTACATAACACTGTGGCTATACTAAATACATTGAATTATATAGTGTAAAAGGGCAAACTTGGTTTTACATTCATTTAAGTAAGGAAGCCATATCATCAAAACAATACCTTCCAACATGAAGGTTACAAGTTAATACCTCTGTAGAAATGAGATTATAGTTGACACATGCCTGCATTAACTAGATGGCCATGAGATAAAGTCCCACCAATAAAAAATGCTGAACGATCAGGAACTACAGGAATCATGGGAGCCAGAACATGTCAAAAACAGAGCCACTGTTACAGAGCCCAGGAGTGTAGATGACATTGGGAGCTGTGCTTCACATACTCAGAAACGTTTCTAAACTATTACAGGAGAAACACACGTAAGCCAATCTATTTTGTTATAGAAGCTAGTGCTACTCTCATACTAAGGTAGACAAAAGAGGTAATGTGCTATATAACAAAGGTCTAATATCCATGACATGGGCTTACCAGTCACATAATGAATGGAAAGAAAACTGCTATTACAGATGGAAAAGTTAGAACATTTGTTTACCGCTCTCCCCCCGCCCTCCCCCCCCCCCGCAACACACAAACATTCTCCTGAAATAACATGCTTACTGAGTCAGTAGCTCTAGGGAAAATACTTAAATAAAACTGAATATTTCTGTGCGCTGCCTACTCCTTGTTATTTTTAGCATGCCTTTATAAAACTGAGAACTCAGAAAAACATTGGTTGTTTTCCAACCAAAAAAATGGAAAGAAATAGAAAAAGCACAGAAAAGTATAGTTTTGCATTCATGTATTTGTTCATTCAGATATGTTCCAGACACTTGGAATGCATCAGTGAATAAAAACACAAATAATTTATATTCCATGTGGAAAGACACACAACAAGCAATATGCATGCTAATATGTTATCTGTGTCATGAATAGGTTATGGACATTTGTCTTATGGCTCACTCCTGCAGTCCTAGCACCGGGGAGGTGGAAGCCGGAAGATTAAGAGTTCTAGATCAGCCTTTGTTATGGTGAGTTTGAGACCAAGGATACATGAAATCCTATTTCAAAAAAAAAATCAAACAAACAAAATGCTACAGAAAACAAATTCATGGGGCTGGGGTAGAACCCTTGCCTGAAATGTATGAGGGCTAGGTTCCATCTTCAGTACCGACCCCTCCCGCACAATCCCCGGAGAGGATGGTAAGGACAGGAGAAGAAAACATTTATGATTCTGTATAAGGATGCCTTCATTGAAAAAAACAAGAGCAACGATCTGCCCAGGGTGGGCTAGATGGACAGATGTCTATGAAAACCGTGTGCCAGGCACAGGGATGAGAGGAGCAGCGCCTGAGATGCAGATGGACCTAGTAAGTTCAAGGAGCATCGGAGGAGAAGCCCATGCAGCTAAAACCGATGAAGGGAATGATTAGTAAACATTAGTTAGTCAGGGTGGAAAGCGGGCGGACTCCATGACAGTCTTTAATCCTGGGGAAAAGACAAGGCTTTCCCGGGTGTTGCTCCAGAGTGACAGTTTGAAGGACTCAACCTTGCTGTGAGGGGAAAAGCAGAAACAGGTGGGTCAGGAGGTTCCAGCCACAGGCCATGCTGAGATGATAGTTGCTCGCTATGGGATGGTAACATGGTGGCTGAGAGAAGAGGAAGGTTCGGGCTTATCTTGGGAGGAGCATCCTTATAGAAAGGATGGAGGTAGCTTGTAAAAGGAAGGGACTACTGACTGTGTTGGCTTGGATGAGAAATGTCCTGTATAAGCTCACGTATTTGAACACATGGTCCCCAGTTCATGGCACCAGTTGGAAAGGAACCTTTAGGAAGTACGTCACTGGGGGGGGGGACCTCCAGATCACTCTCTGCATGATGTGATCTCTCTGCTTCCTGTTCTACTGCTTGTTGCCATGTCCCATCCACCCCACCCCCCATCTACTCCCCATGTAGCTGCCATTTTGGACTCTCCTTGTGAAAACATTAGCAAAATGAAATCTTTTCTTCTTAAATTGCCTGTGGCCGTGGTATTTTATCACAGCAACGAAGAAGTCATTCGAAGAACAAGGTAAAGTGATACTAATAAAAAGAAAAGCACAAAGCAAAGTGTAAACGAAATAAACGGCGCCGCAGAGGAATTCTCATGGACCGTGTTAGAAGCATGGCTTGTCTAGGTCAAAAATAGCATTTCCTGGTAACTTGGAACACTACTGAGTTAAATCTGCTGTCGAAAAGCTGAACAATTTAGGGCTTGCTTTTTCTCCCTAATCTCCTTTCTGTGGGCCTCACTGAGAAGGGACTTTCTGGGGAGGGCTGATTAGCACATAGAGATAGGGAGGGCCACTGGAGTCTAATGCATTTGAAAACAAGTGAGCCAACAGAACGAGAGAGAGAGAGAGAGAGAGAGAGAGAGAGAGAGAGAGAGAGAGAGAGAGAGAGAGAACAACCTTTTTATACTTTGTTTTTTGCAGTGCCAGGAATTGAAATGAGGGCACCAAACATGCCAGGCAAGTACCCCGCCATTAAGCGACATCTGCAGACCCCATTCACCTTGTATTGCACGAGCCTCCCCACAATATCCTACCAGGCGGGGTGCCCTTGGCCCCTGTCCAGTGCCCGCTTTCCTTCTGTGGGAAATTAGAAAAAGATATTAAAAAAGAAGTCAGACGTTTTCCTTGGAAACATACAGAAAAAACCCAAGATATTAATTTTCCACCACAATAATGAAGATTATTAAGCAATACACATAGAAAAAAATTAAATCTTAGAATCGAATAATTCTTCAGAAAAAAAAGTCTTTAAAACATCACTTCGAAGTTCATCATAATGAACTAGGTCATTCTACTTTCACAAGGTGGCTTTTCAGCCAATGATTTTTTTCCCAGAGGTAGCAATATGATAAAAGCAGTCTAGATTTAGGGGGAATTATACTTAAATTAGTCCTAATCTCAGCCATTCCACCTTCCAGCTGTGTGGCTTTGAAAAAGCCACTAAACAACTTTAAAATTCAATTGCTCTGAGAGAAGCTAGGGTACTTGATAATGGAGCTTGCACAGAGAAGGGAAATATTATAGGAACCATCCCACAGACAGCCCCAGCAGAGCTAGGTTCTCCTCCACATAGGAGGCTCCACAGCAGTGTGATAGCAGCTTCCTGAAGACCTGGGAAAGATCTCTCCAGTTTGCCAAAATCAAAGGGGGAAACTTTGTTTTCTGTCCAGACACTTTTGCTTCATTTGCGGGACATCTTCTGAAAGCTTGTTGACCCCAAGCACAGTGCTTTCAAAGAGGACCCATCTTCAAGAATTGGATAGAATGATGAGAAGAAACATCTTAGGAAAGAAATTATTCGTGTGATGTCTTCTGCTCTAGCTCAAAGTCTTACGGTTGCCAGTAGATCAAATAAATAAAGCCTGTGATAAAAATAAAACTTCTGTGGAGGTTTGTTTGTAGAGTCCAACCTGTTTAGAGGCTACACTTCTCTGTGATTTTATGGTCTGATATTTCCATCGATGGCATTTCAGTTGCACGTAGTCAATTACAAGCTTTTCTAGCACCACAGCACTGGCTCAAAGTTCCTGCTAATTATAGGAGATGCTGTGGAGAATCATGATAAGGGGATTGCAAACGCTTTGATTAAAATGACATTTACAGAATTGACATTTAAATGGCTAATTTGGTTCTTCTTCCATGCTATAAGTTGATCCATCTTTTGTGGTGTTTACAAAAGATAGTTTGGAGAACTCTTGAAGCAAACTAGTGGCAGCATCTGCCTTCTATGAAATCAGAAAATCCTGTTGCTACTTAAGTGGTATGAACTTAATGCTGGGTGAGTAAATTGCCTTATTGCACTCCTGGACATATATCAGCATTTCTCCTTAGTAAACTCTACCTTTGCATAAAAAGGGGTTGAGAGAAAAGGAGTAGAGTTTAGAATCCAATAAAAGTTCTTGCTTTTATTCTCAGATCAGCTGGTTGTTTGATCTTGCATATTAGAAAGAAACCTATTTTTCTCTCATGTAATTTGGGGATAATGCATAAGACTTCTCCAGGGTCTAACAAAAACAAATGTTAGAAAATGTCTGCGTCGGGAGTAGTATCCAGTAGTCATTCAATAAATGGTCACTATTCTTTACATAAATAGCTATCATGATTCTTTTAATATTTAAAGATCTTGTCAAGGAGAACATGATGTGAGATCTTTGTCAAATTACACACTTGCTGGAGAGAAATCTTTGTATCTATGGGGGAAAGAGAAGCAAAAGAAAATGGAAGAGCCGTATGTCAACAGCCAGCCATTTTTGGTGCTCGGAGAAGCACTGAGACATTGACAAGTGGTCTCATTCAATGCTCACAATAACATTTTTCCTTTTCTATGTCAATATATAATTCATCCACCCAAAATGCGCCAGTTTGAATTATACAATTCAGTGATTTTCAGGGAATCCACAAAGACTGTGCAGCAACCATTACTATCTAATTCCAGTATGTTTTTCACCATGAAAAGTAACTACAAACCCATTAGCAGTCACACCCTACGTCCCGTCCCCCCAGCCTTTGTGAACCACTATCTGTTTTAATTATGCTGCAAAAGAACACAGACAAGGTAAATTTATAAATAATAGAAAATGCCAGTGTTAGGTAGCTCATGGAAGTCTTCGTGTTGAGTGATTGTATGATAGACAAGGTGGAAATGGGGCCTTCACTGGACTCTCACTGCTGAATCGCGGCTCAAAGGACTTAGCTCTTAGGAGCACCTCACCAAGGATTAAGTTTCTTTGAAGGGGACACATTGAAACCATAGAAACTGCTGATCCACTTTCTATCTCTATAGATTTGTCTGGTTTGGATTTTTATTTATAAATCATGCAATCTGCAGCCTTTTGTGTCTAGATTTTTTTTATTCAGCATGTTTTCCAAAGTTCATCTGTGTTATGGAATGTTCAGTATTAATTCCATCTTGTGGTGAAATAATGTTCAGTGTTATAGATACTCCACATTATTTGTTTTTCCATTAATGCAGGATAACAGTTTACAGTTGAGAATACATCCATATGTGTTTTACTTTTTGTTCTACTGACATTTTAATGTCTTTATATCTTAGAGATTATTAACACAGATATTATTTTGATACTAACATTTTCTTTTATTTTATTCATTAATAGTATGGGGGCAGACAAGGGATGCTGGTGCATGCCATGGCCCATTTGTAGAAGTCAAAAGAGAAAGTCAGGTTCTCCCCTTCTAGTGTGAGTTCCAAGAATAGATTAGATTCTTTATGTTTCAATTTTTAAAGTATCTAAGATTAACTGTGTATACGAAATGGTAAAAAGTTCTAATTTCATTTTTCTTCTGAACCTTATTCTATGTATTTAATAGGAATAGAAGCAACAGTCAATAAATATTGAAATGATATTTGACTTCATTAGTGATGGAGGAAATATAAATCCAGAGCACAGTATGACACCATATTAACTTCTTTCAAATAGTAAACACATTTGAAAGCTTAACAATATTCAGCATTCAGAAGTCCATCTAGGGTTACTCCTTCCCTGTGCTGGCTAATTTTGTGTCAACTTGACACAAGCTTGAGTCTTTTTGAAAGAAGGAACCTCAGCTAAGAAAATAACCCCACTCGACTGGCATGTGGGCAAGCCTGTGGTGCCTTTTTAAATTGATGATTGATGTGGGAGAGCTAAGCTCATAGTGGGCAATGCCACCATTGGGAAGGTGGTCCTAGGTGCTATAAGAAAGCAAGCTAGGCAAGCATCAGCAAATTAGTAAGCAGTGTTCCTCCATGGCCTCTGCATCAGTTCCTGCCTTCAGGTTCCTGCCTTGAGTATCTTCCCAGGCCTCCCTCAGTGATGAAGTGTGACTTGAAAATTGTAAGTTGCATTAAATCCTTTTCTCCTCAAGCTGCTTTTGGTCACGGTGTTTTAACACAGCAATAGAAACTCTGACTAAGACAGCTCTCTACACTCTCCCTCATAGCTTGTCTATAAATGGCCTCCATTCTGTTCAGACCATCACTGTAGGCCTTGGATTCAGAGAGAGTGGGCTCCTTTATCAAGTGGCAGTCCCCCACTCTTTTGCCATGTGGTCTCACTTCTGCCTTGGCTCTACCCTGCCTGCACCTGTTTTTATTCCCAGAGACCACTAAGTCCAACTTGAACTTCTCAGGGTGTAAAGCTCCCTCATCCCGTTGCCAGTGGCACCATTTCAGCCTCATTGTGCTTCCAGAACTGAAATCTGCAGACCCTGGGAGAGAATCTGTTTCCATGTTTCAGCACTCAGAGCTGAGAAAGAAAAATTAGCTTCCATCCAGAAACTCTTGTGACTAAGGATCCAAGGAGTTGTATAATGATGGACTTCTGACCTCACAAAGAATCACCCTTTCCTCTTCACAATATCTTGTCTTCCCATAAATTTCTCACAACCTAGAATTAAGACCCAATAACGTACTGGACTTTAAAAATACACCTTGAGGGGGTTCGGAAATGAGTATTATTGCACATATTTCTGAAGCAAAGTAGGTCACGTGAACACATCAAGCCAGTTGCTTCCTCGCCGAAGTATAGCAGCTCATCTCTTGGGACTATCATTGTCATTCTTCTAGGGTCATCTGCTTTTAAGAAGGATTTTCTTTTCTTTCTTTCTTTCTTTCTTTCTTTCTTTCTTTCTTTCTTTCTTTCTTTCTTTCTTTCTTTCTTCCTTCCTTCCTTCCTTCCTTCCTTCCTTCCTTCCTTCCTTTCTTTCTTTCTTTCTTTCTTTCTTTCTTTCTTTCTTTCTCTCTCGCTCTCTCGCTCTCTCTTTTTTTTGGTTTTTCGAGACAGGGTTTCTCTGTGTAGCTTTGCACCTTTCCTGGATCTCGCTCTGTAGACCAGGCTGGACTTGAACTCACAAAGATCCACCTGACTCTGCCTCTCAAGTACTGGAATTAAAGGTGTGCACCACCACCACCCGGTTAAGAGGGATTTTCTAATTTGTGAACTACTTCTTGATTTCTGTTGTCTTATATGATGTCACTAGGCTATAACACCATCAACATTTCCCAAGCAACTTCCTGAGCAGCAGTAAACTGAATGTTGGGAGACACTAAAGCCATAAAGTATAAGAATGTTGGTCAAATACTATATAATAAAAAACACTTACTGAAAAATAAAGGCAGGTGTTTCTGTTGCTTATAGACGACTCTACCACATAGAGAACAAATGGTACAGATAACTCTGGACTCCCAAATAATGTGATTTTATGTAATTTTTCCCACTACAAACATTCTCAGTTACAGATAGGAAACAACCCTACACTTGCTAGTTTACCCAGGAAAGTGACTGGCACCACTTGAGAATTGTAGAGATGTAAAAGTGAAGGTTAAAACTAAGAGTTTTCTGCCAGACCAGTGAGAGCTCATCCTCACTTTAACTTCCTTCCACACTCTTGGTTCTAACGCATATTAATTAAAAATAACTTACTTGGCAATACAAGCTCTTCTCTCTCTCAGACAACTTTTCTCACTTTTCCCTGAGCACTTTCAACCTATCCATGTGGGCTGCAAGGATTTGCAGAACATGTTGTCTCAAAGGTACTTCAAAGGAAAATGAAGTCTTTCTGGCCTCTTTTGGATCTCTTCGTTGAAAGGAGGACAGGAGTTGTTTGCTAGCAAGATTTTGAACTTCTATGTGTCCTTTTCTCAAAATGTAGTCCCATAACATGCTGCATTTATTCTTATTTTATCGTGATATCTATGTAGAATTCTTGTTTTTTTTTAAACACTAGCAATGTGACTTCATATTTTGTTCTTCTAAAGCCATAATTTATTCATTTAATGGAGTATGGTTTTTGTTCTATTTGTGGGCTCTGAAAATATCTTTTTATTGATTTTTAAAAAGCTTATCTAAAAGAAAATAAACAAGTGTCTCTCATTTTTCAGTGAATCTAACCCTACTGGTATCCTGCCCATCCCAAAGAGTTATGAGTTAAGAAAATAACTCTTAGCTTTGCATTTAAAAATAGAAAAGGTAAAATATTTGGATCTATAAAAAAAAATCAAACTTCAATAATCCAAACTTTCTATGTCCAGACAGGTAAAGGTGGAAACTGACTATGGGTGGGTTAGGACTCCTGTTGGTCTTTTCTGTGTTGAACACACAGATTGCAAGCCCAGCACCACTTTGAGATCTTTGGCAGAAGTTAACTCTGCAGCTCACACACAATTGAGCCTATATAATAATGAGTATTCAGAGATGGGTAATGCCTGGGGGGCGCTCACCAGCCTAAGACAGAGCCCCTGTATGGCCTGGGCAGGTGTCTCCATGATGAGTAAGGTAACCTGCTGATGTCCCACACAACCTAAGTCAGAAACTCATTTTTTAGTAAAAGGGGGGACCTGTAGGGTCCTGGCCCCTCTTTTGGGTAACTGTTGCCTTGATTGCTGACCTTGACCTTGATATCCTCCCTATGCTAATTCCCTGCCAGGTTCCACCCTCCTGAATTCTTAAGGGAAGTTCCTTATCTGTGTACCCTACATATTGGGCGTTAACAGCTTAGATGCAAGATTGTAAAACATCGGTAGCAAACTTCTGACCTCCGGGGTTCTCCCATTGTGCTGTAAGCCTGTATTTAAGACCTCCTCCCTCCTTCAATAAATGGCATTCGGCATTAAAAAAAAAAAAAAAAAGAAAACCCTGGGTCATCAAGAGAGATGGCTCAGTGGGTCAAGGATCCTGTTGCCTAGCCTGACCTGAGTTCAACCTCCGGATCCGACATGGTAGAAGGAGAAAATGGATTTTTGTAAGTTGTTTTCTGACCTCCACAAGTAGGTCATGGCACAGGTGCATACCCTCTCTTGCAAATAAATAAATAATTTGGAAGATTAAAAAAATATAGTAACAGTGAAAAAAAAAGAAACTTCCTAAATGCGGAAGTGATTGAAAGACTGTGGATTTGAACTCAGAGAAGCTAGGCAGTGAACGCCGTTTTTCAGAACCAATCTTTAGAAGCATAAGGTATTAAACCCACAATTACATGCACCATACGAAAGCTAATGTAATACACACTCAGTCTTCACCATCTCCTGGTTATTTCACCGTCACCAACTTTCTGTGCTCTTGAGATGTGTAAGCATTGCATCTGTGTGACTGAAATGCCATACAGTGATGTGTGTCTTACTGTGCGTTTCTTCCTAGTTTCATATGCACTGATGTGGAGTTAGCAGATTGAGATGGGCCAGCTTGGAATATTTACATCATGGAGACTGGCAGATAACACAAATCAGGGAATTTTCTCCAGTCTTCCAGTTTTTTCCCCCCAACATTTATCAGGGCATGGCTACTAAGCAAAATAAGAATCTCAATGTTTGAAGTGTAAGTACACTGGCAGGACCTATGCTAGAGTGGACTACCAGGCTCACTTGTTGGGGTTTGCCTTCCAGCATCCTTTCTGTCTTCATATTTTACTATAATTCCTTCATCTACTGAATGAGCTCTTCCTCATTCCATTTGCTTGGGTCAAAGTCTAGGATTCCTACACCTTCCTTGCCTTAAGGGCAGGCTCAAGTCTCAAGGCTGATCAGGTGTCATACTCATCATTGATCAAAGCAGTTGGTTCAGGCATATACATATAGGCTGACCAGTTGTCATACTTTTCATTGATCAAAGCAGTTGGTTCAGGCATATACATACAAGCTAAATTAGAACAGGGTTCTCACTAAGATAAAGTGGATGGTTGCTGGCCAGGATGAGGAGCTGCAGCTGTGGGCCTAAGCTGCTGTTGGCTGTCTCCCCCAAATTTGATGATACATGAAGGGAAGCAGGACTCTCATGCCATAACTTGGAACTTGCTTAGAGCCAGATGCTGCTTAGACATCCCTTAAATAAGAGATGTCTTTATGCCAACTGAGCCTACACTGGGCCACCTAACACTTTGTCGGTATATTCTCCCTTTTACATGACCAATAAGCATTTCATCCAGCCGTTCTTACACAAGCCATGTACTAATGGCACATTCATATGGAGAGTATTGCTTCCTCATGCACCGCATTCCCACAGACGCATAGGAAAGGCAAAGCTGGTCTATATTGTGACCAGATCTACAGACTAATTAGATATCCTTTAAAATACCTCATTTTATATTTATTGGCTGAAATTTATATGAATTTATAAAAAAAATTGTATCATAAAGACTTCGTGTGATTAATTACTTGATACTTTGACGTTTATGGGTATTCATAAATTTTGTCTTACTATTATAAAATACCTTAAGTATATTATAAAGAAAGAAGTTTTGGTGTTGGGGATTTAGCTCAGTGGTAGAGCGCTTACCTAGCAAGCGCAAGGCCCTGGGTTCGGTCCTCAGCTCTGGGGGAAAAAAAAAAGAAGAAGTTTTATTTAACTCACTGCTCTGAAAGGTCTAGTCAAGATTAAATGGACCCACTAGCTTGGGGGTGACAGATAGTAATAGTGGGGTACACATGGAAGGGAAACCTACTTAATTGTATCATCTGGGAAGAAAAACAGAATGAAAGAGGGGATGGGCCAGCCTCCCACAATCCCCTTCTAGAGCACACCCCCAACGGCCCAATGATCTCCCATAAGGCTTCCTCTCTGAAGGGCTCAGCAACTCTTACCACTATTTTCCTTGGGTATCAGGACATTGACACATAGACTTTTGGAGAATGTTCACCATCCAAATTACAGAAGAAGGTTAGGAAAATGCAAAGCCTGTCACTGTGTTCCCAGCATGTGACATCATCCTAAAGAACAAAGTGAACAACCTCTGAGGAAATGTCTGTAGACCTTCTGAGGAGCTGCCACCTGGAGACTGTGCACTCATCGACACCACAACAGTGACTCACCAGAGTATGTAATACTTCATAGCTACCTTTGTGACAATGGCATACAGACAACACTGTGTGATGTGTGCCAGAGTAAACAGACCCAATAAATGGAGACACTCTACTTTGTCTGCATGCTACTTGACCTTGAAAGACACACTTGTTTCTGTCTAAGCCACATCTCCTGTTTCCAAGACTCTGAGCCCAAAGGAGCCAAGAAAGAGAAACACCTCACCTTGTTTTATAATAAACTAAACAAAAGGTTAATCCATTGACTATTTACAAAGGAATCCAACGGCTGAAACGGGGCTTCCAGAGTTTCAAAAATAGTTTTCTAATATATTTTACATTTATCCATGCAACATTAAGTGAGGGAGCTTTGGTCCACACAAGAGCCCTGTTGGACAAACAATAGTCTCCCTTTTTCAAAGTCACATGGTACTGAAGGAATAGTATCAGAATAAATCTCTCTAGATCCTCTTTCTAAATCTCTACTCATTCTTCCTCACTGAAATAAAAACAAATCTGTTTGGGAAGACCGAGAACAATCTGACATGAATTTTCCATGCTGACTGGGATAGGAATGACAACACATTGAAAGGACAACTGTGTGCCACTCACTCTTGAGGATGGCCTCCCTGTCATAGCAGGCACCAGGATACAGAACAGACATGCCACTCTGTGTGGTCCGCTGGGAAATGTATGTTCTCCAAAAAAAAAATCTCTTCCTGCAGGTGGGGGACACACCTAGACTGGGAGGAAGGGAGAAAATGGAAGTCCTCATTCCACATATGTGTAAACTCAGTCATCTGATGCTGCTTTCTAGGGGCTACCCAGCCTACAAGGCTAAAACTCTGCGGCAAGGAGAATTGCATTGCCTTTTGCTGAGTTCAGTGTATTCAGAGCTCACAATGTTACTTCGGGTGATCAGTACCTCGGTCTTGAGGCTTTTGAGTTTGGAAAAGCTATGCCTAGTCAATGGAAGCAGCATTTGGTTGATGAAGAACTACCTGAGAGCCCAGTATTTGATGCCTTTTTTGCCCTTGGGATGTTGGAATTTAATTGGCATGGCTCCACATATGTTCAGGTTACTGTTAGTTATAGCTTTGCCTGATAATTTGAGACACAGACTTCAGTTTCTGTTTGTAATGAAAAGGATTCCTTTGGGGATCAAGATAGGTTTTCCTAGAATCTTAAATGAAATAGACTCTTGCAAATTTAGAGATCCACACGTAGATCCAAGGGAGGGTCTCTTTGGAAATTGATTTTCTTTTGCTTTTTGTTTCTTTAGTTGGTTTTTCGAGACAAGGTTTCTCTATGTAACAGTCCTGGCTATCCTGGAACTCACTCACTCTGTAGATCAGGCTGGCCTCGAACTCACAGAGATTCACCTGCCTCTGCCTCCTCAGTGCTAGGATTAGAGGCATATGCCACCACTGCTTTTAAAAAGAATGGTAACTTTATTCCTTTAGAAAGGGACTTGGGAGGACAAGGCCCCCACATCTTCTTGGTAAAGTCTGTATTCTAAAGACAGATGGAGGTAGGAAGAACAATTCTTGATTCTTAATTATGTTTTTTTTTTCAAGAAAAAATTCACTTGTTAATAAAGACTACAGCTATAAAATCGATGGGTTTCCATGACAAGGGGTGGAGACAAAACCTTAATGGAGCAAACTGAAACAACTTGACCTTAGATATCCAGGACCATCTCTGCTTAGTGACTTTAGCTGGATCTGAATTAATTGCCTATGTCCTGAGTATGATTTTCAACTTCCTGTTTAAAACACTGTAGTCAGGAAAAGTGTATCATATTTTTTTTAAAAAAAGACAAATAATTTCTTGGTAGTGTAGCATCTATATTAACTCTTTGAGTTGCAGTACAACCAAAATCTCAGTGGGCAATTGCATCAGGGGCAGGACATTTTGAAAACCTATGTGGGACCATTCCATCTCTAGGAAGGTTTTGTTTTGTTTTGTTTTGTTTTGTTTTGTTTTCCAGACTTAAAAAGAAAGAATATCAGTGCAAAATATGGGTCTGAATCTTTACATAATCAGAGTGAAAAATGTGGAAAAATGATAACTCCCTTCAGTGAAAAGTTGCATTAGCAGAACCAAGATGGCTAGGATAGGGAAAAGAAGAAATCCTTATATCCCTGTCTACAACTGACAACCTTTTTCATATGCTTCTAAAGATGAAACCAGGAAAGATGTGTGCTGTGATGAGCACAGTAAAAACTGCCCTGTAGACATGTGAAAGTAGCTTAGTTGGGAACCCCACTATGCCCAAGGTTGCACCTGATAACCAGAACCCGCCATCACTTATTCAGGATAACCAGACTGTCCTAGAACTCCGTGAAGTTCACTGGACAGTATGTGAGCAGAAACCAAGAGCGATGCTCTGCTCTGCACATCTTCAGGCCTGCTGGGGAGATACCACCTAGATCTGGCCTGCGACTGGAGAGTCTCCCCTGGGATCCTGACCCTCAAGCCTGGAGACTACTGTGAGAGACTGGACCCAGCCTTTGGCTAAGACATGTTGCAAAGGTGAGCAGCCTCGGGGAAAATGGGCGGAGGGCTGTAGTTAGGAACTTGTGTGACGACGCTCGGCATAACATAACTTTTGTTATACCACCTATGTACCTACCGTCTTCCTTGCAAATGGGCACTTTCCTTGGTAGATTGAGATCACATGTACATTCATAGTCTGCCCATTCACAGAGCTCTAGCCACAGACCTTCAGTCCCCAGTCTTTCTGTGTTGCTACTTCCAGTTCCTGGCAATCCAGAGAAATCATTAGCAGAACCACCAAGCTGACCATTTGGCCATCTCTCCTTCTAGATACAATGAATAAGTGGGTGTTCTCCTCAAAATCCCACTCTCTGGGCTGACTTTCTACCATTGTCCTTTAGGATCGTCACCTGCTGTAGTACAGACTTGAGTATCATCCCCAGCAGCACACAGACTTTTTCTTTAGTTTTGGTCATATTGCAGTTGGGAGAGATAGGTACCATGAGTGGAGATCATGGGAGTTTGAAGTCATCATTCATGAAAATTATCTGGCTCTTTTGGACTTACATGAACCAGCTGTAACATTTCCATACAATGACAGAGTGCTACTATTCATGATAAACTTCATAGTTTCCTGGGTTAGAAAGCATCTAGTTCATGAGTGGTAGTCATGCACAGTGTTCTCACAGCAATTTGGTAGTTCATGATCACAGGCATTCAGCATCTGCTGGTGCTCAGAGACAAGTCAACAACTGCTTCTCAAGAGAAAACAGTTATCAGGACTGGAAAGGTGGCTTAGTGGTTAAGAGCACTGGTTGCTCTTCCAGAGGACCCTGATTCAATTTCCAGCACCTACATGGCAGGTTACAACTGTCTATAACTCCAGTTCTAAAGAATCCAACACCCACGCAGACATACATGCAGGCAACACACAAATGTACATAAAAATAAGTTTTTAAAAAGAATAAAAAAGAATTATGAGAGAGAAAGATATCTTCAGAGAATGTCATTCCTCAGCTCCACATTGTAATGATCTGGGTGGTCATCTACCTACAAATCTACAACTTAAAACTGTCAGATTAGGCGATCAGTGGTAGTGTACATCTTTAATCCCAGAACTCAGGAGGCAGAGGTAGGTGGATCTCTGTGAATTTGAGGCCAGCCTGGTCTACATAGCAAGTTCTAGGACAGCCAAGGCTACACAGAGAAACCCTGTCTCAAAAACCAAAAATATCATATTATATTATTTTATATTATATTATATATTATTAAAAAAAACAAACCTGTCAGATCTGCTGGATCATGCAATACTTTTACATTTGTGTAGTATTTATTGCTAAAACCATCTGTTACATGTATGCCTTTCCAGGATGTTTAGAGCAGTTGGTAGACTTGCTCACCAAATTCTATGAGCATACCATTAGTGTAATGGGTTGTCCTGGTTCCTAGGAAAAGGTGAAATGACAGGGGTCAGTCCCTATAGGGAAGATTGACATAGGACTGGGGAACTGATATGGAGCAAAGGTAAAATGGATGATAGCTGACTTAAAATGGCTTTATCTGCGAGTTTTGGGTTTTACAATGGTACAAAAGCAGTATGTGCTCATTAGAAACCTTAATTCAAAATTTGAGTTTAGTTCTTCTTCTGGATTAACAGTGTGTTATTCTCTTAAGTCAGGCTCAAGCAATCATGGTTCCATATCAGTGACGTCAGTGTGACAGTGAATCCCCAGATTGCTCTGAGTTGCTAAGCTGTGAGGGTCAGTAGGCTGAAAGAATTTGGACTTATGATAGTTTCCGTGTATCAAAACATATCCCTATAGTAAGTGAAAAAGCTTACTATATGTACATCAATAGTCCTGCCAATCGAACACAGCATGATCTGACAGTTTTACTAATAGGCATTCACCAGATCAGTAGCTGCTTTCCAGGTGCTTATGACATGTGTTGATTTGCTCCAGAACAGAAGGAACATCTGGAACCGTCCCTATAATTTGCATCAACATCTGATTAAGTTTACAATAATCAGCTATCTTTCTCCAAGGTCCATCTGTCTCATTCACAATCTTGATAGCAAATAGCAACTTACTAGGAATTGCCACTTGAGTGTTCTAAAACCTGGATAGTGGCTGTGACCTTGCCATCCTTCCGAGGCTGCAGGATTATTGCTGGTTTGGCTAATTTTAGAAGGAGAGGTGGTCTTGATTACACCAGCCTCTCCTAGCATAACAGCTGTCGCTTCACAGAACACGGAACTAATTTGAGGTTTCTCCTGTTGCTGAATATGTCTTTTCCAATACGGCAATCTGGAGTTGGATTGCCAGAGCCCCTGCCAAAAATTTGAGCTGAGAGAGGGAATCCAAATTTGTGGCTGATATCAACCAATATCTTCCAAACAGATATTTCTACCTCAAATCCAACCCTAAGGATCCAGCCTTATAAATCAGCGATTCTAAACCTGTAGGTCACAACCCCTTTGGGGGTCAAATGACCTTTTTACAGGGGTCACCTAAGACCATCATAAAACACAGATACTTACATTGCGATTCATAACAGTAGCAAAATTATAATTATGAAGTAGCAACAAAAATAATTTTGTGATTGGGAGTCACCACAATATGTGGAACTATATGTTAGGAAGGTTGAGAACCACTGTCACAACTCATTTCCAGATTTCTGATCATATAAATTGTCAAAAAGAAAAATCCTTGCTTTTTTTCCCCTCCTGAAGATGTGAGTTATGCTTTGGTGTCTCCTCAGAGGGAAGTTTTTTTTTTTTGTTGTTTTTTGTTTTTTAATCTTACGATCTAGAGCCTGGATGAAATTGAGTCATGTCATCAGGCGAGAAACAGTAGGATGTGGTAGACTTATAGCCTAAAGGAAGTTTAGGGATCTCTTCAAACTCATTATGGCTTCTTTTAGCTTTGTCAGATGAGAGAGGAAAGGCTAACTTCTGAAGGCACACAGGCTCAGCCAAACGCAGGCATGTCGGGCTCTCACCTTGAATAGCATCTTCCTGTGCGCCCTCATCAGGGGTTCAGCCCCCAACCCCCCTTGACTTCAGTAGATCTCTGCCAAGGCTGATAATCCAATCTGCTCTGTAACTCAGCCTTTTTGTCGCTTGAAACTGGCTTGATTCTGTAATTATAAAAGACGGGGACCCTTGTCTCTTTATTTTAGGGCCTTGGTGAAATATGTCTGGGCCCTTGCCTATAGTTTAAGTTAGAAATTTAATGTCCTGACTCTATCACTTTCTCTCCCTGTGTTCCATGCTACATTCAGAGAAACAAACCAAACAATTTGCATTTCTTCTTGCCATTCACAATCCTCTGTGGCCTCCTATGCTTAGCTCTCCAGAGCCTTCAATTCTAGTTTACAAATTAAATTTAAGCAACTGCTTTGCTATGGCATGCCATGGCTTGCCAGTATTTCCTTGGCCCCTTGATTATGGTTGATTAGGGTTGTTATACTGGTGTGTGTGTGTGTGTTCATGGAGGGGATGTAGGACTGGTGGTTCATGGTCATGTGTGAGCACTCATATGGAGGCCAAAAGCCAACCCGAGGCTCCATTATCTTATTGTGAGTCAAGGTCTCTCCTTGGCCTGTCACTTGTAGATACAATACCATTCTGATTGGCCAGTAAGGCCCAGGGATCTGGTTGTCTTTGCCTCCTGGGGGCTGGAATTACAAGCATGTCCTACGCACTATGCCTATCTTGCCTTTTCTTCACATGGATTCTGGGGATTGGACCCAGATCCTCAGTCTAATCAGGCCTTTTACCAACTGAGCTATCTCTCCTGACTGAATCATTACCCTTTAAAGTGTGACAGATGCAAGAAGCTATTCAAGACAGCAGAACCAAATCGTAGAGGTTACCTGTTAGTTCCTCCAGACTGGCCCAATACGACTCAGGGTTTTGTGAGTGGAAGAGAACTATTTTGAATGGATGCAGTATAAGAGAGTTGCCATAGGGAATATACGTGACTTCATGTCCGGTGACAGCCCTAGAGCGCATATATCATCTTGCTGGTAGACAGAGAGGACAGTCAGACACATGTAGGCTGCCTCAAAGCTAAACGTCCTCACCAAGCCTTCCAGCACAGACATGGCTGGTTCTTTGCCTGCACCCTGCCTTCCAAATGCATGCAAGTTTCTTGCGCTGCTAAGCTCCATTGAAAACCATGCAAGAAGATGATTCAGGGACATTTTTTTTTAAAGCTGAGCTAGGTTGATTGAGGACCAAAGGAAACTTTGGAGGTCATGCTAGCATCTGTGTGTGTGTGTGTGTGTGTGTGTGTGTGTGTGTGTGTGTGTGTGTGTCTTTTAGGAGCTGGATATGAGTCAGGGTTCTTCAAACCTGGCTTTTAAATTGTTCATTGATCTACACATTTCTAACTTATGTGATTTAGTTATTAACCAAGTAATTTTTATATCTTAAAATGTTTCAAATAAATTACATTCTACCTATCTCTCTATAGGTAGATAGGTGTGTGTGTGTGTGTGTGTGTGTGTGTGTGTGTGTGTGTGTGTGTGTGTGTATTTACAAAAGTTTTGGATAGCCCAGACTGGCCTTGAATTTCTGAACTTTCTGCATCAGCCCCTAAGAGACGGTTAGTTTACTTCTTAAAATGTTTTTAATAGGTGCATATTTCTACTAGCCCTCATACTTCCAATGAGAGGAAAGAACATTCTTCTTACAATGCCAGGGGTTAAATTCTTAGGGAGTGTGGAAAAGTGCTCTTCCACCAACTTCCATGCTCTGCCTCCATGTAGAAGAGAGAAGTTCTGATCAGATCGACAGAGGAGAGACACCTGTGTGGTCCCTCAGATGGGAAGACTGCTCATGTCCTAACCCTTCCCCTGGGGTTGATACCCAAAGCAAAGGAGAAGCAGAAGAAGACACCTTTGCTCCATCTTGCCTCAGCCTTTTGAGATACTTATGACCAGGTATGGAAGCATGTATTATATTTCTTAACCTTGTGCTATAGGTCTCTAAGTTGGGTTCCCTGTTCTCTCACTGAAGGAGCATCCATTCCATGATTTCTCAACCTGTGGCTGAGGTACACAGTCAGGGCTCCTCTCCTTATTGGCCTGTCTATTTTCAGTTGAGGAGGGAAAATAGAGAAAATTTTAACTTATATTGGTATTGGGTACAAGTCTTATTTTTTAATTCATCTTTAGCAGTTACAAGTTAAAATTTCAGGAGCCAGTTCAGACATTCCTGTATTTAAATTCTGTCACAGAACTCTGAAGTTTTTTCCAGCATTGGGGTCTAGGGTTTTTTTTTTAAACCTAAGATCCAGAGAAAGGAGACTCCAAGTGTTAGCAACATTTCAGTACCAATTTAGTCATAAAACAACTGGGACCAGATGGCAGGACTTATCTCCAATGAGCAACTGGGGAAGGGTTCTAAGGCTCATCATTTACTTCTTCTAACACCTGGCTACAGTATACATCAATATATCTAAGCCACAGAGGGACCAGAATTGTCTTTCAAACCTGCAGAGATCTTCTATAAACTCTGAGATATGAATCTCTGATTATAAAAGCTACATGGGAACACATCACATCCATTGGGGGCTTCAGAGGGTCTCCTAGGGTTCCACTGAGTCCCAATGTTAGAATCTGCATACTCCCAGAGTAGCCTGAGGAGATGAGAACACATTTGAAGAACAAAATTTGAATCCTGTTGTCTCTGTGACTGCCGAAATCACTGCCTGGACCTTGGTCCAATCCAGGCCTGCTCCCTATGTGGACAACAGTGGGAAAGGAACCCAGTTCTTTGACCACAATGTAGGGAGGTAATCAGTTGCCAGCTTCATCTCCTTTGGAAAGAGGAGAAGAAAATAATAAAAAGAGGCAACATTTCTAATTTAAGTACTCAGTTGGGTGAGAAGAAGGCTTTCCAATTAGTAATCAAGATACGGGACTGTAGCTGGAAGGCTTTTCTCCAGGTTCCCCAAGCCCCGCAGTCCCACAATCCACTTATAAAATAATCACTCAGACGCTTATATCACTTATAAACTGTATGGCCGTGGCAGGCTTCTTGCTAACTTTTCTTATATCTTAAATTAACCCATTTTTATAAATCTATACCTTGCCACGTGGCTGGTGGCTTACCGGCGTCTTTACAGGTTGCCTCTCCTGGCGGTGGCTGCAGTCTCTCCACCTTCTTCCTGTTTCCCCAATTCTCCTCTCTCTTTGTCCCGCCTATACTTCCTGCCTGGTCACTGGCCATCAGTGTTTTATTTATATAGAGTGATATCCACAGCACGGGACAAGAGTATGGGCTACAGAATGGTATGCTACTTTAACATAACAGAAGCACAAACAAACAAACAAACAAAAAAAAAAAAAAACAGGTTCAAGTGCTTAATTTACACGGAAGAAATAAAGAAATCCAGAACAAAAACCAGGAATGCCCATGGTAAAGGTATGCAGAGCTTGTTGTGGCCGATCTAGGTAGAATCTGTCACTGCCCAGTGGGCTATTTATGAGAACTTCTGTACCAGAAGGAGGTCAGTAAGATGACATAGGCTGACCTCAGATAGGACATGGATAAGTGTGCAGGTCATTAGGAAATGACATGTGAGCGCAGAGGCTATCACTGAGGACAGTAGACACAATTTCAAAGCAACTTCTAACCCAGGCAAATACAGTTCCTAAAGGACCTTCAGTCTTTCTGCCACAGTTTTATTTATTTGTTTTGTTTTTGAACTTTTACATGTAGGGTCTAGGGAGATGGCTCATTATTTAAGAGCAGGTACTTATCTTCCAGAGGACCTGAGTTCAGTTCCCAGCACCGACATAAGGTGGCTCACAAACATCTGTAACTCCAGCTCCAGGGTAATCTGATGTCTCCAAGACACCTGTACTCATATGCACACACTCACATGCAGACACATACCTACACGTAAGTAAAAAGAACAAAAATAAATCTTAAAAAAAACCTATTTTTTTAATTTCACATGCATGTTGGCATCTCTTTAAAATAGAGATTTTGTTTTTGTTTTTATATGTATGGGTATTTTGCCTGCATGTGTCTTAACATGTACATTTAGTGCCTGCAAAGACCAAAATAAAACATCTAATCGCCTGCAACCGGAGTTACAGATGGTTGTGAGCCACCATGTGGGTGCTGAGAACTGACCCAGAATCCTTTGCAGGAGTAGCAGTCACTCTTAACTGGTAAGCCACCTCACCATCCTTTGTTGTGTTTTGTGCATGAAGCCCCTCACAGACGCTTGCATCTGAGACGTGGTTCCCGGCCAGTGGTGCCATCAACGTGATAGCGCAAGGATGTTGGAGGTGGATTTCAAGGGAAGGGGGCATAGAACATAGGTGATGTTGACGGAGTGCCTAACCTGTAAAGCAGGACTCTGACAAGGTTACAGATACTCTTGCTCAACCTTACTGGGTCATCCTAGAAAGGAGTGTCTGTTGGAACGGCCTGTCTCACTTTGGGTGGGCAACTTTGGGAAGGAGGGACTGAAGACGGGAAATATGAGCTACGAGCTATATTCCTAAGGCTCCTTACGCCGGCCCTATAAAAGGTTACAGCCATCTTTTTTGTCTGGAAGACAACTCAACGTCCTGCAGGAGAGAGTGTGCCCCTGACTCTGTGCTCCACTATACAGTCTTGTCCACTGAAGATAAAGCTTCTGTCTCTTTTTCTGACTCCTGTCCATTTGAGCTGCTGAAGAAATGGAACATATGGTGCCAATACCCAGAAAGAAAAGTGGGAGCCTACCGGAGGCCGGGCCCTTCCACTGATGAACCTCCCTTGCTTTCATCCAATCACAGCCCCAGCCTGAGTGGGCCTGGCAGGGCCACCCGTCTCTCTCAGACCGCCATTTTTTTTTTCACTCTGTCTCCACCCCTCTCTCCTTTCATTTTCTCTGTCTTATTCTGACAAAGCAGATAGGAGACCAGTTCTCCATCAGACAAGACCATGCATCCAATACAGCCAAAGGTCAGGACAAGGTAACTTGTGACACCTAACTTGGGAGGAACCCAGTCAGGTCCTGGGGGCTCCAGAAATCCCTCCCCCTTTCTGTCTTGCCTTGAGATTTTCACAGCCTGGTGACCCTACATGCCTCCACTGTCTCTCCACAAGACTAGCTTGGGACAACCCAGAAAGCTCTTGACTCCTGGAAATGTAGAAGTTTGGAGGTGCTCACCCTTCTTTCCATGCCTGTTTAGTCAATCCCAAATCCAAGGTATGCCTCCAGATGATTGGATCTGAACCCTGTTTTCACCTTGGTTTTGCACACACCATGGGTTCCAAATTGTCTGTTCCAAAGGAAGAGACACTGTTTGTAACTACACCTAGAACCAGAATGCCTGCGGTTTCTACTGGGTCTCCAAGCCTACATCCCTCAACTGAGATAGGATAGTCTTACTGTCTCCCCAGTGCAGCCATGGATCTCTGAAGCTCATGCTGAAACCTAGTCTTTCTTTATTGCAAGATCTGTAAGATCATTGGGGGTTTGGTTTAAAAGGCTGTAAAATCCCAAGCATAGAAAAGGTTAACTTAAAACCTGTAAGAAAAAAAGTTAATAGTTAAAGGTCTATCTACAGGCAATCTTAACTTGCTACAGCACGTGATGTATGTAACTTGGAATCAACTCTTGTTTAGGAAAAGAGAAAGAAACAGAGTAGGTTTGAGGAAAAGATGTTCAAATGGATGTGAAATATAAGGTTATATTGGGGGGAAATAGAGACTATAAAGGTGCACATTTAATATGTGGGATATGTGGGTACCACAGGGACTTGTGCCTGAAGGGAGACAGGCTCACCTTATCAGGGAGCTGCTCGCACCTTGAACAAAAAGCAGCCCTGTGACTCAGCACCATCTTGACCGATGACTTCATCAAGATAGGAGCAGCCATGTGACTTGGCCTCCATCTTTGCTAACGTGTACGTGTGTCTTCACTGCCATCTTGGTTAATGTGACCACGTGGCATAAACTGACTTTGGCAGCACTCATAAAACGTTTCAGTCTTACTGAGCCCTCTGCTTATTATTATGTCCCTTTTAATAATTAATTAAACTAAGGGGGCAACACTAAGCCTCCAAGATATTTTGGACTAAGATGGATTTTTGTGTCATGTTTTATCTTATGAGTGAAAAATAACAGTTGAGGATAAAAACCAAGATCAAGGTTTACGAAAACAGGACTTAGGAACTACATGTGTTTGACAATTGATGTTGATAATGGTTGATAATGATAAGTCAGTTTAAGAAACTGACTTAAATAAATATGTCTAATCACTTATGTCTTTGCTAAATTTCTTAAGCTTTAGCTATTTGAAGAAATAAATAAAGAAATAAAGAAAACTGGGATATTTTGTAAAGGCACACTATAAAAGCATCAGGAGCATACACCTCCAGCCACTGCAGGCCCAGTTGCAGGCCAGCAGGCAAGACTCCTGTGGGCAGGTCTTCCCACTACCACTCCCCATGGGAAACTGCAATCTACAAGTCCCACTCCATCCCCGAAACCTACCCATCCCCCCCAGACCATGGCTTCTCCCTGAGACACAGACTTTGCCAGCTTCAACTGGATCAAGAGGTGAGTCACTGTTCTCCTAGCTGGTCACCACAGCCCCTAGGCCTTAGACCTGGGGGTACAACCCCTGGCTCCCTACCCATTGCAGCCCCAGTTTCAGGCCAGTAGGCAAGACTTCTTTGTGCAGGCCTTCCTACCCGCACCCACGACTGGACCCTGCAATCTACAAGTCCCACTCTGTTCCCCAAACCCACCCATGCCCCCAAGACTCCAGCAGCTCCCTGAGACACAAACACCACCAGTGCTGACTGGACCAAGAGTTTCTCTCTGAGACACAAATACTGTTTGCACCAATTGGAGAAAGAGATATGTAGATGCCAGTGCAAGAATACATTCAAGCCAGGTGGTGGTGGCACACGCCTTTAATCCCAGCACTCAGGAGGCAGAGCCAGGCAGATCTCTGTGAGTTCAAAACCAGCCTGGTCTACTAGGCAAGATCCAGGGCAGGCACCGGAAAAGCTACACAGAGAAACCCTGTCTTAAAAAAAAAAAAAGAATACATTCAACAACATAAAGAGCAATATGGCACCACCAGAACCTAGCAGTTCTACTACAGCAAGACTTGAACATCTCAACATAGAAGAAGCAAAAGAAAACAACCTTAAAAGTGAGTTTATGAAGACAATAGAGGTTTTTAAAGAAAAATGAAAAATTCCCTTAAAGAAATTGAGGAAAAGACAAACAAAAAATTGGAAGAAATGAATAAACCCCTTAAATAAAGTCAAGAAAACCAAGAAAAAGCAATCAAAGAGGTGAGGCAAACACTTCAATCTTGAAAACTGAAATAGAGGCAATAAAGAAAACACAAACTGAGGGAATGCTGGAAACGGAAAATCTGAGTAAATGAACAGGAACTACAGATGCAAACATAACCAACAGAATGCAAGAATGCTGTGGATGATTGTTTGATAAATAAAACACTGATTGGCCAGTAGCCAGACAGGAAGTATAGGTGGGACTAACAGAGAGGAGAGGAAAGGACAGGAAGGCAGGGAGGGGAGACACCAGCTGCCGTCCAGGGAGCATTATGCAGAGGCAACAGGTAAAGCCATGAAACACATGGCGACATATAGATTAACAAAAATCAGCTTAGTATAAGAATAAGAGCTAGACAATGATAGGCCTGAGCTAATGGCCAAGCAGTTTAAATAATATAAGAGTCGATGTGTTTATTTTATAAGTGAGCTCCAGGACTGGTGAGGTTTGGCAGGAGCTGGAGAGAAACTCTCCAGCTACAGAAGAGATAGAAGAGAGAATCTCTAGCATTGAAGTTATAATAGAGGAAATAGATTCATTATGGTCAAAGTAAACATTAATGCCAACAAAGTCACAACATAAATTCTAGGAAACTGGGGACACCATGAAAAAGCGAAACCTAAGAATAATAGGCATAGAAGAAGGAGAAGAATACCAGCTCAAAGGCACAGAAAATATATTTTAAAAAAAATAGAAGAAAAATTTCCCAACCTAAAGAAGGAAATGCTTATGAAGATACAAGAAGCTTACAGAACACCCAATAGACTGGACCCCCCCCCAAAAAAAAAGTCCCCTCACCACATAATAATCAAACCACTAAACATACAGAATAAAGAAAAAATATAAAGAGCTGTAAAGGAAAAAGCTAAATAATAAAGACAGGCCCATCAGAATAACACTTGACTTCACAATGGAGACTCTGAAAGCGAGGAGGTCTTGGACAGACATTATGCAGACACCAAGAGATGATGGATGTCAGCCCACATGATTATACCCAGAAAAACTCTCAATCACCATAGATGGAGTAAACAAGATATTCCATGACAAAACCAGATTTAAACACTATCTATCCACAAAACTAGCCATACAGAAAGCACTAGAAGGAAAAATTCAACATAAGGAAATTAGATGCACCCTCAAAAACACAGGCAATAGATAATCCCACACCAACAAATCCCAAAGAAGGGAAACACACACACACACACACACACACACACACACACACACACACTACTACTACTACTACTACAAAAATAACAAAAATTAATAATCACTTGTCATTAATATCCATTAACATCAATGGACTCAATTCACCTATAAAAAGATACAGGCTAATAGAATTGATACAAAAACAGGATCTATCCTTCTACTGCATACAGGAAGCACACCTCAACTTCAAAGACAGACACTACCTCAGAGTAAAGCATTGGGAAAAGACTTTCCAATCAAGTGGACTTAAAAAGCAAGCTGGTGTACCTATCCTAATATCTAACAAAATAGACTTCAAACTAAAATTAATCAAAAGAGATTGAAAAGGACATTACATATTTATCACAGGAAAAATACATCAAAATGAAGTCTCAATTATGAACATTTTTGCCCCAAATACAAGGGCACCCAAATTTGTAAAAAAAAAAAAAAAAAAAAAAAAAATCACTAAAGCTTCAATCACACATCAAACCCCACACACTAATAGTGGGAAACTTCAGCACCCCACTCTCACCAATGGACAGCTCTGCCAGACAGAAACTTAACAGAGAAATAAGGGAACTAACAAATATTATGACCCAATGGTCTTAATAGATATCTACAGAACATTTCACCCTAACAAATAAAGAATATACCTTCTTCTCAGCACCCCATGGAACCTTCTCTAAAATCTACCACATACTTAGTCACAAAACAAACCTCAACAGATACAAAACAATTGGGATAACCTCCTGTATTTTATTGGACCACCATGACTTAAAGTTAGAATTCAACAATACCACAAATTACAGAAAGCTTACAAACTCATGGAAACTGAATAATGCCCAACTGAAACACCAATGGGTCAAGAAAGAAATAAAGAAGAAATAAAAGATTTCCTAGAATTCAATGAAAACGAATGTACAACATTCCCAACCCTATGGGACACTATGAAAGCAGTGCTAAGAGGAAAATTCATAGCTCTAAATGCCCACATAAAGAAGTTGGAGAAATCTCACACTAGTGACTTAACAGCACAACTGAAAGCTCTAGAACAAGAAGAAGCAAACTCACCCAAGAGAAACAGATGCCAGGAAATAATCAAATTGAGGGCTGAAATCAATAAAATAGAAACAAAAAAAATACAAAGGATCAATGAAACAAAAAGTTGGTTCTTTGAGAAAATCAACAAGATAGACAAGCCCTTATCCAAATTAACCAAAAAGCAAGAGAGAGAGAGAGAGAGAGAGAGAGAGAGAGAGAGAGAGAGAATCCAAATTAACAAAATCTGAAATGAAAAGGGACACATAAAAACAGACAATGAGGAAATCCAAAGAATCATCAGGTCATACTTCAAAAACCTATACTCCACAAAATTGGAAAATCTGATAGAAATGGGCAATTTTCTGGATAGGTACCACATACCAAAATAAATCAAGACAAGAAAAACAATGTAAATATACCTATAAACCCTCTGGAAATATAAGCCCTCATTAATTCTCCCAACCAAAAAAAAAGCCCAGGGCCAGATAGTTTCAGTGCAGAATTCTACCATATTTTCAAAGAAGAGCTGATTTCAATACTCCTCAAATTGTTTCACATAATAGAAAACAAAAGAACATTGCCAAACTCTTTCCATGAGATTACAGTAACCCTAATACCCAAACTACACAAAGACGCAAAACTAAACTACACAAACTACACAAACTACACAAAACTAAACAAAGAAAGAGAGTTACAGACCAATCTCCCTCATGAACATTGATGCAAAAATATTCAATAAAATACTGGCAAATGGAATTCAAAAACACATCAAAAAAGTCATCCACCATGGTCAAGTAGGTTTCATCCCAGACATGCAGAGATGGTTCAATATATGAAAATCTGTCACTGTAATCCACGTAATAAACAAACTGAAAGATAAAAACCACGTTAGATGCTGAAAAAAGCCTTTGACAAAATCCAACATCCCTTCATGATAAAGGTCTTGGAGAGATCAGAAATACAAGAAATATACCTCAATATAATAAAGGCAATTTACAGCAAGCTGACAGCCAACATCAAAGTAAATGGAGAGAAATTCAAAGTGATTTCTGAATCAAGAACAAGACAAGGCTGTCCACTCTCTCCATATCTATTCAATATAATACTCGAAGTTTTAGCTAGAGTAATAAGACAACAAAAGGAGATCAAGGAGACACAAATTGGAAAGAAAGAAGTCAAACTTCACTATTTGCAGATGATATGATAGTATACATGAGTGACCCCAAAAATTCTACCAGGGAACTCCTACAACTGATAGACACCTTCAGTAATGTGGCAGGATACAAGATTAACTAAAAAAAATTAGTAGCCCTCCTATATACAAATGATAAATGGGCTGAGAAAGAAATCAAAGAAACAACACACTTTACAATAGCCACAAATAATATAAAATATCTTGGGGGTAATTCTAACCAAACAAGTGAAAGACCTGTATGACAGGAACTTTAAGTCCTTGAAGAAAGAAAATGAGGAAGCTATCAGAAAATGGAAAGATCTCCCATGCGCATGGATAGGTAGAACCAACATAATAAAAATGGCAATCTTACCAAAAGCAATCTACCAATTCAATGCAATCCCCATCAAATTCCCTTCAATTCTTCACAGACCTGGAAACAATACTCAACTTTATATGGAAAAACAAAAAAACCTAGGATAGCTAGAACAATCCTTTACAATAAAGCAGTTTCTGGAGGCATCACCATCCCTGACTTCAAGCTCTACTATAGAGCTATAGTAATAAAAATAGCTTGATATTGGCATAAAAACTGACATGTAGACCAATAGAATCAAATTGAAGACTCTGACATTGACCCATACACCTATGAACACCTGATTTTTGACAAAGAAGCCAAAACTGTACAATGGATAAAAGAAAGCATCTTCAACAAATGGTGCTGGCATAAGTGGATATCAACATGTAGAAGATTACAAATACATCCATATCTATTGCCATGCACAAAATTCAAATCCAAGTGGGAGAAAAACCTCAACATAAATCCAGTTACACTGAACCTGATAGAATAGAAAGTAGGAGGTAGCCTAGAACACATTGGCACAGGAGACCACTTGCTAAATATAATACCAGTAGCACAGACACTGAGAACGACAAATAATAAATGGGACTTCCTGAAACTGAGAAGCTTCTGTAAGGCAAAGGACACAGTAAATAAGACCAAACAACAGCCTATAGAATGGGAAAAAATCTTTACCAACCCCACATCTGACAGGACTGATCTCCAAAATACAGAAAGAATTCAAGAAACTAGACATCAAAATATCAAGCAATCCAATTTAAAAATGGGCTACAAAGCTAAACAGAGAATTCTCAACAGAATAATCTCAAATGGCCAAAAGACATTTTAAAAATTGCTCAACATCCTTAGTCATCAGGAAAATGAAAATCAAAATGACTCTGAGATACCATCATACACCTACCAGTCAGAATGGCTAAAATCAAAAACACAGATGAAAGCTTATGTTGGAGAGGATGCGGAGCAAGGGGAACACTCCTCCATTGTTGGTGGAAGTGCAAACTTGTATAGCCACTTTGGAAATCAGTATACTTCTCAGAAAACTGGGAATCAATCTACCTCAAGACCCAATGATACCACTCTTGGGCATATACCCAAGAGACACTCAATCATACCACAAGGACACTTGCTCAACTATGTTCGTAACAGCATTATTCATAATAGCCAGAACCGGGAAACAACCTAGATGCCCCTCAACCAAAAAATGGATAAAGAAAATGTGGTGCATATACACGAGGGAGTATTACTCAGTTGTTAAAAAACAATGACATCATGAAATTTGCAGGCAAATGGAAGGAACTAGAAAATATCATCCTGAGTGAGGTAATCCAGACTCAGAAAGACAAACATGGTATGTACTTACTCATAAGTCAATACTAGATGTAAAGCAAAGGATAATAAGATTCAACCCACAGCTCCAGAGAAGGTAGGAAACAAGGAGGACCCTAAGAGGGATGCATGGATCGCCTTGAGATGGGGAAACAGAGGAGATATCCATGAGTAAACTGGGGATGAGGGGGAGCAACAGAGGAGGAGGAAGGAGGAATGAAAACATGGGAGAATAGGATGGTTGAGCTGGAGGAAGGACAGAGTAGGAGAGCAACGAAAAATATCTTGATAGAGGGAGACATTATGGGGTAAGGAAGAAACCTTGTGCTAGGAAAATTCCCAGGAATCCACAAGGATGATCCCAGATTATACTACTAGCAATAATATAGTTGGTGCCTGAACTGGACTACCCTTGTAATCAGATTGGTGACCCTAATTGTCATCATAGAGCCTTCACCCAGTAACTGATGGGAGCAGATCCAGAGATCCACAGCCAAGCACCAGGCTGTGCTCTGAGAGTCCAGTCCAAGGGAGAGAAGAAGGATTCTATGAGCAGGGGGGAGTAAAGATCATGATGGGGAAATCTACAGAGACAACTGAACCAAGATCATAGGAACTCAGGAACTTTAGACTGACAGCTGTGGAACCTACATGGGATCAGATTAGGCCCTCTGCATGTGCAAGACAGTTGTGTAGCTTAGTCTGTTTGAGGGGCCCCTGGCAGTGGGATCAGGATCTATCCCTGGTGCATAAGCTGGCTTTCTAGAGCCCATTACCTAAGGTGGGATGCCTTGCTTACCCTTGATGCAGGGGGGAGGGGCTTGGTCCTGCCTCAACTGAATGTACCAGGATTTGCTGACTCCCCATGGGAGCCCTTACTCTTTTGGAGGAGGGGATGGGAAGTAGGTAGGGGAGGATGCTGGAGTGAGGAGCAGGAGGAGGGATGAGATGGAGATCTGTGCTTGGTATATAAAATGAATTTAAAAAATTTGATTAAAAAATAAAAGGATCAGGAAAATGATGTTTCCCATCTCTCCATGGATTGTATTTATGATTAAAGTTCATTTTGATTCTAAAGGATCTTCAATTCAAAATAAATTTTTAAGGCTCAAACTTAACGGGAATAAAATTACAAAATCCTGATCTTATACAAGTTACTAATTTATAGTAAACTATTAAAGATAATTAAGACATACAAGTTAATGATCAGTTGCCTTACAAATGATCAAATTCTAGAACATGCTCATAACTATGTTTATAGTCATGTTAAATACAAATTTAATTCATTTACAGAGGCAAGCTTGGAAGGAGGGGCCAATTTATATATCCCATTATATAACCTTCTGTGTATGTTGTCAAAAGTAAAACCTGAAGCAAGTAATACAAGTAAGTTTAAAGTAAACTTTGTTTAATGTGAAATATTATTCAAAATCAGATATATTTCTAAAAACTGGTTATGAAAAATTGAATGCTTGAGTAATACGGATTAAATTTATAATACACTTGCATGGCAGGATGTCATGTAGTTCCAAGTAGTTCCCTTTGATGGGGCACAATCCCACCAGAGTAAGTCTCAGGATAAGGATTATGGGAAATAAGAACTGCCTTATTTCCTTCTTCCTCCAGCTGTGTAGACCTCACAAGGGAAGATGAGTTACTCCTCATGTCTCACATGAAAGGAGAATGGATGGATTCTCTTTCCAGTGGAGAATCTGCACCCACATCCTAAATGTCTCAGACAAGAGAGGAAAATAGCAATTGGTCTACCCTCATTGTCTCCCAAACTGACCAATGAGGATACTGTGAACAGGGGAACCTTGTACCTATGCCTATCACTTGATTAGTATGGAACCTGTATGCTAGTTCAATTGACCATGCCCTTTACCCTTGCGTTCACTTCTTCCTTTGAGACTAAGCTTATTCCAGGGTCCACACCCTGACCACCTACATTCCCTTGTTAAAGGAGCTGCCAGATACTGTCTTCAAACTCATAGCTTTGGAAAGTTATTCAGAATATACAAGCACTGTCTTTGGAATTTCACTAGAGTATACTATAAAAATTACTCAATAAGGATTCTTTTTCTCTTTTAAATTGTCAATTAGTTGTGAGCCTAGCCTTTAATGGCTGAGCTATCCCTCCTAGATGCAGAAAAGGCATTTGACAAAATCCAACACCCCTTCATGATAAAGGTCTTAGAGCGATCAGGAATACAGGGAACATACCTAAACATAATAAAGGCAATTTATAGCAAGCCAACAGCCAACATCAAATTAAAAGGAGAGAAACTCAAAGCAATTCCACTAAAATCAGGAACGAGGCAAGGCTGTCCACTCTCCCCATACTTACTCAATATAGTATTTGAAGTTCTAGCCAGAGCAATAAGACAACATAAGGAGATTAAGGGGATACAAATTGGAAAGGAAGAAGTCAAGCTTTCCCTATTTGCAGATGACATGATAGTATACTTGAGTAACCCCAAAGATTCAACCGAGGAACTGATACAGCTTATAAACACCTTCAACAACATAGCAGGATACAAGATTAACTCAAAAAAAATCAGTAGCCCTCCTATATACAATTGACAAATGGGATGAGAAGGAAATCAGAGATACATCACCCTTTACAATAGCCACAAATGATATGAAATACCTTGGCGTAACACTAACCAAACAAGTAAAGGACCTATATGACAAGAACTTTAAGTTCCTGAAGAAAGAAATTGAAGAAGATGTCAGAAAATGGAAAGATCTCCCATGCTCATGGATAGGCAGGATTAACATAGTAAAAATGGCAATCTTACCAAAAGCAATCTACAGATTCAATGCAATCCCCATCAAAATATCAACACAATTCTTCACAGACCTGGAAAGAATAATACTCAACTTCATATGGAAAAACAAAAAATCCAGGATAGCCAAAAGAATCCTGTACAATAAAACAACCTCTGGAGGCATCACGATCCCTGACCTCAAGCTATACTATAGAGCTACCATAATAAAAACAGCTTGGTACTGACATAAAAACTGACATATGGACCAATGGAATTGAATTGAAAACCCTGACATTAATCCACACACCTATGAACATATAATTTTTGACAAAGAAGCCAAAACTGTACAATGGAAAAAAAGAAAGCATCTTCAACAAATGGTGCTGGCATAACTGGATATCAACATGTAGAAGGCTGCAAATAGATCCATATCTGTCACCGTGCACAAAACTTAAGTCCAAGTGGATCAAAGACCTCAACATAAATCCAGCTACTCTGAACTTGCTAGAAGAGAAAGTAGGAAGTAGTCTTGAACACATTGGCATAGGAGATCACTTCCTAAATATAACACCAGTAGCACAGACACTGAGAGAAACAATAAATCAATGGGACCCCTTGAAACGGAGAAGCTTTTGTAGAGCAAAGGATATGGTCAACAAGGCAAAGTGACAGCCTACAGAATGGGAAAAGGTCTTCACCAACCCCACATCTGACAGAGGACTGATATCCAGAATATATAAAGAACTCAAGAAATTAGACATCAAAATTCCCAACAGTCCAATTAAGAAATGGGTTATTGAACTAAACAGAGAATTCTCAACGGAAAAAAACTCAAATGGCTGAAAGACATTTAAGGAATTGCTCAACATCCCTAATCATCAGGGAAATGCAAATCAAAATGACTCTGAGATACCACTTTACACCTGTCAGAATGGCTAAGATCAAAAACACTGAAGACAGTTTATGCTGGAGAGGATGTGGAGCTAGGGGAACTCTCTTCCACTGCTGGTGGGAATGTAAGCTTGTACAACCACTTTGGGAATCAATATGGCACTTTCTTAGAAAATCCAAGATCCAGCTATACCACTCTTGGGCATATACCCAAGGAATGCTCAATCATACCACAAGGGCACTTGCTCAGCTATGTTCATATCAGCATTGTTTGTAATAGCCAGAACCTGGAAACAACCTAGATGCCCTTCAACTGAAGAATGGATAAATAAAATGTGATACATATACACAATGAAATACTACTCAGCAGAGAAAAACAATGACATCATGAGGTTTGCAGGCAAATGGATGGATCTAGAAAAAAATCATCCTGCATGATGTAACCCAGACTCAGAAAGACAAATATGGTATTCATAGGAGAATGCTAGATGTAAAACTAAGATGACTAGACTGCTACTCACAGCTCCAGGGAGGCTACCTAGAAAACAGGATCCCAAGAAAGACACAGGGATCACTAATGGCAGAGAAATGGATGAGATCTACATGAACAACCTGGACATGAGTGGGGGTAATGAAGGGCAAGGGTCGAGGGAAAGAGAGCTTAGGGGAGCAGGAGATCCCAGCTAGATCAAGAACAGAGAGGGAGAACAAGGAATAAGAGACCATGATAAATGAAGACCACATGAGAATAGGAAGAAGCAAAATGCTAAAGAGGTCCACAGAAATCCACAAAGATGCCTCCACAATAGACTGCTGGTACAGGTATTACCTCCCGACTTCTGTTCTGGATCTTTGTCGTCTGTTGAGTTTTACTGGTGTCTCCTTGGACAGAGCCTCCTCTAAGGAACTCTAGCTGCTGCCCATTCTCATTTCCACTTTTATCAGCTTAAAACAGTTAAAGAGAGACCAACACCTCCAAACCCCTGTGGAAGCAGTTCAAGTAACCTCTAAAAGGGAGAATAATGGGCTATGGGCCATGCAACTCATCCCTATTCTTGCCACCCTAGGCATTATTTGCAAGACTCACAACTAAAGCAGTTGTACAGAAACCTTCTTTGTAGAAGTCATCTCTGTCTCACCAGCTCTAAAAACAAACAAACAAACAAACAAAAAAACAAAAAAAATACCTTAGAGAACTTTCAGATCAGCTTAACATCCTCCATGACTGACTCTATTATTTGGCTATTGTAGTACTCAAAACTAAAAAGGGACTAGATCCTAGATCTGGCTTCTGCTAAGAATGGGATTTGTGGCCTCCTCCACAAATGATGCTGCTTCTGCACCAACACACCCTGACTAGTTTGAGACAGAGCACCAACACATCCTGACTGGTTTGAGATAGAGACCAACACATCCTGACTGGTTTGAGATAGGGACCGGACAAAAATTCAACCACAATCCTCTTTCTATATACGGGCTTTGGTTTCCTCACACCCTGGCTCCTCCCCTTCATTCTTTCTTTTCTTCTTATTCTTACCATGCTCATGCTTTTTTCCTGTTCTTTAAATGTTTTATTCACTGATCTTCCCCCTACACCCAAACAAAATGTTCCATGTAAGTTCTCCTAGCGGTCCTTACCCTAAAACAGCTCAATTTGTGCCTGATACATCTGAAAAAGTACCCTTTAGGCACTATGGAGAAACTCTGGCTGCAAGGGCCTACTATCCCTTTCACCCAAGGCCAGATGTAATTCTTTACATCAATCCTCTATTTTCTCTTGTGCAGCATTCCTGGCAGTGGGACTAGTCACTGTCACCCCAAATCAACTCTATACCCACTTCCTCTCACTGGCTTTCTCTGTTTCTCCCACCTTTAGTCCTTCCCCTCCCTCCACCTTCCTGGGAAATCTCTCATTTTGCTCTGTAACCAAATCATCTGCTTACAACCCTCTAATGATTGCTTTTCAAAAGTCTCTCCAAAAATGTATGATGACAATCACATGATCCATCACAGATGATCAAGTTAAAACTCTCCTCTTGCTAAGTGACCGGAGGACCTCCTCTTCAAAGGATGCAGGACTACCCCCTTCTGATAATGACTCTCTGCAGCAGGAAGCAGCTAAAAAAGTTTCTATGCCTACACATACACACACACCCCATTTTCTATATCCCTTTAGGGTCTGGAATGATAGAGTGCCTCACCTGTAAAGCAGGATTTCTACAAGGTCACAGATAATCTTGTTCAGCCTTCCTTGGTCATCCAAGAAAGAAGCATCTGTTGGGTATGGCTCTTATCTTTTGCTGCCTCCTGTCTTTTTAAACTGCCACTGTAATCTAACAGATACCAATTAGAGGAGGGGAATAATGAACCAGTAAGAGTTAAAATGGGGTGGGAGATAATTGGCAAGACAGAAGAGAGAATAAAGGGATTGAGGTATCAATAACTGCTGACAAGACCTTTGAAAAAGCCATATGGAAACCTATTTCTGTAGAAGCCTCTTAAAATATATACATATACAAAAGCAAATTAAAGGTGACAGGGGAACATGCTTCTCCCAAACACCATGGACTTCCAACAAAAAGCCCGCTGCCAGGTATGTGTTTCCTCTTCTTGTGTTTTTAGTCACTGGGGTTCCATAGATCCTCCCAAAACATTATAGACTATTGCCATTGGTCTTGGTTATCCTCAAGAACTTGATGTGAGCTCCTGTTTCTGAAGATACCACACACTTGAATCATACGACAGAAAGAAATCAAGCTGGTACCAATCTGGAAGCGTTGTTCCTACTGACTAGCTTTCATAGTGCTAAAAGGTTGTATGTATACTACCAGGGGAGAAAATCCCTCAACAGTGCTACCCTGCCATTACTGCAATAATGGCAAGATAGGCCTGCTGGTGCAATAGTGGTACAAATGTTATGGTCATAACCAACCACTTTCTGATTGGATTTGCAGGCCATTCCACAAGACAGAACTATGCATCAGAAGGATAACTGGGCCAAAAAACATCCTGCAGTTGGCTAGGTCTTGAACTCCAGGAGAGAACCTAATACTATTGTTCTGTTTAATGGACATACTAATAAACTGTATCCTATGTTCTTATTTTTATATTCAGAGATAGTACGTCTTTCAACTGCATCAGAGGAGCTTACTTGTGCAGTAGATGGCAATTAATAAGAATCCCTACAAATGGTCAATGTACAGAGAAGAGACTTTGCAGTGCTTAGCTCTAAATGGAGTATGTGTATCACCACCTCCACAAGGCTCAGGGCTCAACCAAACAGTACTTGCCTGATATTACAGGGATGTTGCACACATGAGCTCACAGTGGCTGTGACTGCATGCAGAAGACCTACACAAGGCCAAGCCAGCCAAAATACCAGCCAGAGTCAGGGAGAGTCTACACTTAGCTGAGTTGTTGGCAGCTGATGGCTGCTAGGTGTAGTTGGAGTTTTTCTGTGTCCCGCTGGTCCTCAGCTGCTCAGACCCAAGTCAACACACAGAGGCTTATATTAATTAAAACTGCTCAGCCATTAGCTCAGGCTAACTACTGACTAGCTCTTACTCTTAAACTCAGCCCATTTCTGTTAATCTCTATATTGCCACGTGTTCCGTGGCTTTACCTGTGTGCCATTACATGTTGTTCCCTGGATGCTGGGCTGGCATCTCCTTTTGCCTCTCCTTTCTCTTCCTGTCTATATGTTTGGATTTTCCATCTGCCTCTAAGCTGCCTTGACATAGGCCAAATGGCTTTATTTATCAACCAATCAGAGTAACGTATTTCCACAGCATACAGAAAGACATTCCCCCACTAGCAAGGGGAAGAAAAGTTAGCTTTCTTCAGGGATACAGCCCTTGAGAGACTACCTGTGCTCTACTTGGTGATCCTACACCCACGCACATACAGGCAGCACTAAGTGGACACATTGGGTTTAATAAAAGTTTGTGAAGTTGGGAGGTTTTGCAAAATGGGGAGGATTCAGTGAGAAGGGAGGGGAGGGAGTACATCAAAACACATGATATGTGTGTGAAATTCTGAAACAGTAAATCATCATAAAAATATTACAATCCCATTGTTAGATTTTAAAACAATTATCATTAGCTGTGAGTACTTTATGACTATCTTTAATTGGGGAAAGAAACAACCATTGTCTTTCAAATATTCTCAATTTGTTGCCATATGTGGGCTTTGGATTTTTCTGCTCCTATGGGATGACTCTGTTAGCAGAGAAATATAGTCTACCTTTCTCTTTAAAGACAGGAATAAGACAATACTGTCTATTCTCACCATTTTTAGTCAACACCGTATTTGACGGTCTAGCCAGTACAATGGGTGGATTTTTTTTTAAAGAAAGGGAGAGAATAGAGTCCAGATTGGAAAGAAACAAATCAAATGATTTTTATGCGCAGGAAAACAATTTCATATTGATTAGAAATGTATAATGGATGGGGACGCTAGAGCTGTAAAGTCAATATCTATTTGACTATGCTGTATTTAAACAACCCTGAGTTATATTTAGATCACTCACATTATTTTGTCAGTGACAAATGCTATGCTTGATTCAAAGAAAAAAAAACTCAAAGGTTAAAACATGCTAATTTGAGTAGCTTTTTTAAAAACAAAATTCTCATTTTTACTGAAGTAAAATTACTGAAGAAATAGTCACAATCTTTTTATTCAAATACATACCCTTCAATAATGAATTACATTCTCAAAAATAATAATAAATAAATTGATACTTTTCAGGAAGGACAGCAAGGAAACACTTAATTGGAGGAAGTAGATGATTAGGGGTGTAGTTCTGAAACTCCATCTGTGACCAGCATCTTCCTTGGGGTCTCTGTGTGTCTCTCTGTGTGTCTCTGTGTCTCTGTGTGTCTGTCTGTCTGTCTGTCTGTCTGTCTCTCTCTCTCTCTCTCTCTCTCTCTCTCTCTCTTTCTCTCTCCCCCCCGCCAGGTATATACCAATGTAGCAACCCAATTGTAAGCTTGATCCACTGAAACTGTGAGACAAAAATCAGTCCCTTCCACTACCTTCTTCTGCTCATGTGTTTCATTTTAGTGACAGAAACTAACACATCTTTAATATAAAGAATTAAAAGCTATTTTCTTATGAGACATAAAAATGAGACTTTTAAAATGGGTATATTCTGAAGCTGGCATTATATAAACAGTTAACAGGAGATGATGAGAGTTGCTGATAACTGTTTCCAAATCTAACTGCTTCTGCCGGAACTATTTGTATGGTATTTAAAATCCAATGAAACCCCACTCATTTTATTTATTTATTTTTTTTACAGTTTTACACTTTTTTTTATGATTTCCAGAAAATAGAAACAAAACAGCAACATGACTTATGATTTCCAGGAGAAAAAAAAAAGAAACAAAACAACAAACTATGTTCAAGCTTAGTTCAAGAAACTGAAGGACTTAGGGTCCTCCCCTTCTACAGGTGCAGAAGCCAGTGGGGCTCAGTAAGAATAAAGCAGGCCCAGGAAATGGAAGTTCTAGGCAGGAATGAAATCAGCCAGCTCCTGCTCAAAATAACTCTACTGACTGGTAAATCCTGGGGTGACAAGCACAATTCCATCTCTCCTTTTACAAGCAGGGCTTCCTGCCATTTTCTGAGTAGCAGAAGCATTGCTGATTGCAAGGTGATTGCGTTTTTTTTGACAGGAGCCAGAATTTAAAACTGGCATCAAAACTAGCCAGCCTGAAGCCAGAAAGAGCACAACATGGCCGGGTTTATACAGAGATGAGCCATTCAGTACTTCGGTAGAATAATGCTATGTTTGTGTAAGAACAGATTCAGGAAGTCAGGTTGCAGGGGACCACCTATGTGTGACTTCATCTGTCTCTGACTAGAAGGATGAATGATTAATGAAACAATCACCAGGAGCTGCTGCCATCAATGCAGTTCAGCGAAGTTCAACAGCACTTCCGTAGTAGCTTTCTCATAATGATTTGGACCATGGCTATCTTCCCTAGGCCAATAGAAACCTTGGGGAAAATGTCCTTACGTGGAACTCCATGTGACTGGCCACATTCAAAAGGCTGTGGGCAAGAGTCTTATTTAAGGAGAGAAAATGGGCAGTAGTGCAGGAAAGGGATGATGGGGGATGTGTGTTAGGTTTTTAAAACATCCTAGAAATCAAAGGATAGATGTGCATTTACAAACTCATTCGGGATTACCTAAAATAGCAGCACCTACTCTCCTTCAATGCGTCAAATGCTTTAAAATGATGGGAAAAAATGAAAACTCTCTTCCCTTTGACACATTTTCATAGCTTTCAGTAACAAAAATAGTGGCTCCTTTGGCAATTTCCAAGGCTTAAAGGAAAGCTTGTAATGCCATTAGCGTGGAAATAGTAAAGCCTAAGCCATCAAGTAGTCATTAAAAAAAGGTTAAAATGACATTTAATTTTAAGATTTAACCTTGAATGGAGGTTCAGTCCTCTTCAAACATATTCTAAAGATTGGACACCCTAATCTGCTCATCATATATCTGTGAAGAAGATTACAGGCTTAAAGGAACACAAGCTAGTTTTTAACCTAGCCATAAAAAAAGCAAGTTAGTTATCAAGGGGAAAATACTTATGCTTTGGGTTGAGAATCCAGCAAGCAATACCTACTAAAATGCAGCCAACAACATGGTATGCTCTAGAGAAATGGCCACATGTTCCACATGTTCACACAGGAAGTGTGATGCAGAAGGTTTATGTGTCTGAGACTTGATCGAAACTGATGAGTCCGGTTATTAGAGATGACTGGATTGTGAAGATAGTCTCCTTGGTGGGCTCACCACTGATGAGTTCACACTGAATGGATAATTAGGAGACAATGTCTGGTTGGAGCAAATAGGTCCTTGGAGCCATGCCCTTTAAGGGTGTATCTTGCCCTGGTCTGTCTCTCTGTCTCTGTTTCTGTCTCTCTCTCTCCCTCTCTCCCTCCCTTCCTCTCTCCCTCCCCCTCTCTCTCTGCTTCCAAGTTGCTCTGAGTTGAGTAGCTCTACTGCACTGCATTTCATGGCCATGATGTTTTTGCCTGACTATCAGCCCAGACACAACAGAGCCATCTGCTATGATAATAGACTGAGAACTCTGCAACTGTGAGCTCAAATAGCTACTTTTTGTATAAACTGCTACCTGAATTCAGTCTGGTGACACATCACAGTGACTGGCCTACTGGCTTGGTTTCATGTTTATCTCACTACAAAGCCCCATACACCTTAGTTAAACAATGTACAACTTATTAAATGGTCTAAATTTTTAAATTAATCTAATGTTTACCTATTTTAATATTTCCGAGGGTTAATTCATTACTTTAGTAGAAACCATTAGAGAGTTTTTTTTTTTTCAAATAGAATATTTGGGGCTGGAGAATATTTAAGGCAAAGTTAGAAGTTATCTTAGCTAGGATTTCTATTGCTGTGAAGAGACACCACGACCACAGCAACTCTTATAAGGGAAAACAGTTAGTTGGGGCTTCTTTATAGTTTTGGAGGTTCAGTCCATTATCATCATGGTGGATCATGGCAGACATGGTGCTAGAAAAGGAGCTGAGAGTTTTATATCTTGCAGATAACAGGAAGTGGCCTGAGACACTGGGCATGGCTTAAGCATATATGAAATCTCAAAGCCCACCTCCACAGTGACACACTTCCTCCAACAAGTCTATACTTACTCCAAAATCCACACCTCCTAATAGTGCCACTCCCTTTGGGGGCCATTTTCTTTCAAATCACCACAGTAGTTAAGAACATTTACTTGAGTTCAGATCCCAGCAACCAAGAAACAAGCTGGGCATCCCATGAACTCCTGTAACTCTAACTCCAAAGAGGCAGATCTAGGAGAATCTCTGGGGTTTGCTGGCTTACAGCCTGTCCAGAAAAGAGAAAGCTCCTGCTCTAGGGAGAGACCTTGCCTCAAAGGAACAGCCAAAGAGTGACATAGGAAGATACCTGACACCCTCTTCTGCAAACACCCACCCACACAGATACATACACACAGGGACAAGAATAAATACATGTTTTAAATATGTTTGTATAGAGACAAAGGACATAACTACATTCATGAACGAAGGTCATAAAAGGACCTTTGAGCAATAAATATTGGTAGTTTGGTTTTTCTGAATTCCAAGCAGTATCTGGTAAAATATTGTTTGGCTTAACCTGAAGTCCCTAGAAAGCAAAGCCCTCAGAGACAGAATCTTTACATTTTATTATTTTGTTAGTAAAAGAAATACCAGGGGAGCCAAACTGAGGATAAGGGCTTCTGTGGGGAAAATAAAGAGAACCATCTTTATTCTGCGCACAAATTCTCTCAGCACAAATGCATGCTTCTCTCATGAGACTATCCTCTGCTATGCATAGAAGTTATAGTTTAAGACAGTGCCCTTTACATTTCCGAGTTTGCAGGCTTGGGAGATGCACAGGTATTCCCCATGCCTCATCCCTGCAGCCATTAGGAAGACAGCAAATAGCTCAGAAGCAGCTCCTTGTCCTGACATACGATGGAAAGAGTAACAAGAGATGGGTGAGGAACACAGAATCTGAAGTTCTACATAAGGGGAGTAAGGTACCACATACAATATATGTTTTCCAAAGGCCTAGAGCTCTATTATAATAATCTCAGCTATTAAAGAAGAAGTTTGAAAGTTGATAATCATTCCATAACTATCAATGGCTTAGTGAGGAAAACACACAGGTTCTGCTCTGAAAGAGGTAGTTTAATGAGTGAGTTTTAACTACTTGATTCTTCATAAGCACCCCCCATCCCCATTGTTAGCTTGACATAAAGGGAACTGATTAATGACGAAGCCATCATTGATGGTCCTACTCTTCCTCTGAATTAGAGGAATGTTGTTCATAAAAAATGGGCAATTTGTGTATTTCATAGCATCAAGGATAACAACTATCTCGGTCAGTGTTCATGTTTCTTAAACTCAGCTACTCTCTTATACACTGGCCCTTCCTTTATCCTTCCACCCTTCAAACACCAACTGGGGATTCACTGCTACCAAGACACCTCCCATTACTCATTGTCTCCCTCCCTCTGTCTTTCTGTTTCTTTCTGCTTTTCTTCCTTCCCCCTAATATTTTTCAAGAGCTTTGAAATAACTCAGTCACCTGCTATCGTAGCATTTATAGTCTACTGAACTTTGGACTATGTCTTTCCTCGAGATGGTCAGCTCTCTCAGCACCGGACTGAGACATTTCTCAGCCTAGGATCCAACACATGGGAGGTGGCCAGTGAATTGCAGGTGAATGAAGGACTGGGTAGGTCACTTAGTGTAGGGGGTTTTGGCAAATGGGAAAGTGGGTAGTGAAGGCTGGCTAGTCAGAGAAACACTGAAGGAACTGGATGAGGGATGAATACCGAAAAAATCTGTGGTTCATGGGTATGGAGAAAAGAGAATTACATTCCAAGCAGGGTACTGACTATGAGGCAGAAGTGCACCCAACTGACTCTAAAGAAGTAATGGTTATGGTTAAACTAGTACAGAAGGTTCTAGAAAAAGCCAAGAACAAAATGGTAGACTAGCAGCCTTACCTGCTTTCTCTATTGTAGAGTTTTGACCAAATGGAACGATAGATGGATGGTAGGTGGAAGGTCTGGTGGTGCATGCCCATCATCCTAGGTATTCAAGAGGCTGAGGTGAGATGACTACTTGAGGTCACAAGTTCAAGACCAGCCTGCAGAACATAGTGAGCCCCTCATCTCAACAACAAACTAGCAAAGGAAAGCATAAAAAGATATGTAGAAGAGTAATTAGGATGAGAAAGAAAAACAACTCAAATGGAAGAAAAATATGTCTCCTTGTCAAAATATGAACCAAACAAATAAGACAAAACTTGGCTTCGAAAAACCAATGATCTTTAGAGGATCTGCAGACTGTTCCAGCAATTTTCTACCCTTCGTTTAGAGTTTGCCTTTTCCATGGCGTAGTTCATGTGACACGAGCTGGGCTACTGCCCTGTCCTACTGAGTGGAACCCTTAGCTGTCTTCACGAGTGACCTGTTCGGCCACATTCCTGAGAAACCCTTGGACCTGGTGTGTTCTGCCTTCAACCCCTTTCTTTCTGTCAGAATTTGACCCGAATTTCCACCCTCTCTTCCAATGCTACATCATAATAAGGAGCCCATGTGAAAAAGTCACTCTCAAGTGATACAAGCCCCTTGTATTTGGACCTTCTGGTGACAAGGTTTTCCACTTTGCATGTCTGTCCCACACACAGGGGACGGAACGAACAACATCTCTCTCGAGTTTTTTATTTGGAGAAGAAATTAAGTGTGAGTGTATCCTCTAGGATTCTCTAGATAATCCAGTATTCTCTAGAAAAAAAAAACAGAACTGATAGGAATCTGAGGAACCAGGCTTTCATGTCAGTGAAGGTATGAACTTGCCAGTGGGAGCAGGCAGCAGGCCAAGAGTAAGCACTTCCTTCTTCTGTGTCCCTTATATAGGCTGTTGTGAGAACGTGTAGCCCAGATGTAAGGTGGAGCTTCCCAACTCAAAAGATCCTGACTTAGGATGGGTCTTCTCACTTCAAATGACTCAATCGAGAAAAATGCCTCACAGGTAGATGCAGCCACTTGGGTTTTAGTTAATTCTAGATATGGCAAAAATGACCACCAAGAAGAGCCATCACAGTGATGTAAGCAACAAATTGGGAGAAGGTCTGGATTTCAGTTCTCTTCTGGTCTGTGGGTCCCACATTATACTGTATTATGGATTCCTTGTTAGCAAAACAGAAGATTTGGACCTTGTTATTTTTAAGATGTTTCTCAACCTTAACATTCAGTAACCAATAGCAAGAACTCTGTATAGCATAGAGGTGGGCATATTGAAGGCTGGTAGTATGGTGGCTTTGGCAACTGTCACCAAAGAGATGCCTAGCAAATATTTCTTAACTGATGGATGAATAGACCCTTTTACTTACTCTAGCCACATGGGTTTATATATTTGCCTGTGTTTGGAGCTGGCTGATGCTATTGTTATGGGGTGTCCACCAGAGAAGACTTCTCAAACAGGGATTTATTATTAATCAGAGTCTTTATTAGCCAATCAGAGACTACACTGAGTGCTCAGGACCCCAGTGTTGCACCAAGCCTTTCTCCGGATGAGCTTTTAAGCACAAAACCCATGTTCTGGGTTGAACTGCTGCAATTAACAAGAACAGTTAGCCAGAAGCAGAACTGCAGAAGCCAAGGAGCAAGAGTAGTGCATTTAGAGACTTTCCCAGAACTATGGATTTTGATAGATTAGGTCATTGTTTTCGTTTCATGTGGTGGCGCTGCGTGCTGAGTTTTACAACCTGAACAGTACTTCCATCATGGAGTTAGTTATGCTGAGGTCTGAAGACCTTCTGTGATCTGGGGGCCCTGTTACATTACAGCAGTGACTGCAGTACTTTAAGGAACACTGTAAACTCCAGAACACATGTGCATCACCCAGAGATCTTATTCACAGGCAGATTCTGCTGTAGAAGTTCTGAGTGGGCCCTTGGATCCCATGTTTCTAACAAGCTCCCTTGATGCAGAATGACAGTCACTGGGCTATACTCTAAGTAGCAACATATGTACGCTGATAGGATAGTGTGCTTGTATACAGGACTTGTCTGTATTATTCCAGTCTGTGAGTTCCAAATCAAAGCTTCCTGTCAACATTAGAAGTGAGAGCCCTTCCATAGGTTAAGGTTTAACTTTACAGCACACATAATATTAATAATTCTTAAATTCTAGAATACTAATACATACTTCTGCATAGAAGTAGCAGTTTCTCCTGGGAAGATCTGATTATTTGTAGTTTTTGACAATAGCACATAGCGCATTTATTCATTTGGCAAGTATTACACAATACTTCTTATGTGCCAGGCATAGATTTAGGCCCTTGGAATCCATCTGTATCCACCCTCTCAGAGCTCACATTTGCTCAGAGAAAATTATAATACACACACACACACAGTTACAATCTGTACTTTTTAGAAACATTTACTTCTAACTAGACATCATCAATGCTCTCTCAAACCAATTGTCATCAATGCATTTTATATCAGTTTAGTTCCTAGACCCAGACAGAAAATGAAGAGAGAAAAATATCCTGTTACGTTTTCCGACTGGTAGTGACATGTTGACATGGTAGTGGAACATTTCCATTTGAGCCCTTCTCTCCCTTTAGATGGGTCTGGAAACTAGGGGTTAGCAGTGTACAGAACAGTAGATGTCTATGTGTCCCACTTACACTTTTATTTATGTTAACACTGACTTAGCTGCAGTTATCAACTCCATGCTGGCCCATTCTGTTGGACCCAATGGTAGACATTTACATGTGTCAGCACAGGTGACCCATGTACCTTTCCCTTAGCCAAGATAGTGGGAATGCGTGTATTTGAGGCTCCAATGAGCCATCCACACCTCAAAGACTAAACAGGCATTTTGTTGTTGCTGTTGTTGTATTACCAAATTCTGCTAGAAAATGTCACATACTTGAAGGGCCTACTTCCACCAAAAGAAAAAATGGCAGGGGGTTGGGGAGGGGAAGGCCATAGTGTTTTCTAGCTGCCATAATGTTTATCAAGGAGAATCATTTAGCATTTTAAATTTATGAAGATGCCAGCCTTAATCAAAGGTCTCTGCCACCTGGAGTTTTACAGTCACTATTATATGCAAAACATCCTAATGTTTCTCTAGACTAGATGATTGCGGTGGTCCCTCATGAGTTTCTTGATTCCTACTTTTTCTCACTACCAGAATTGTTCTTGCTTACATAATTTTTGTCTTGAAGACTAGGACAAGGCTTTTTTCCCCCAAATTTGAATATTTAAATTTTTTGTTTCCACTATTTTGTGCTTGACCCCAATACACTTTGTTCAGGTAATCATTTCAAAGTCAATAAATGTTATTTATATATGTTAACTGTATTTTTTCACTTTGAAAATATACAACCTTTTTCATATACTTCACAATAAGTATGTTCTATTGTATAAGCTAAAAGATATTTTTAAATGAGATAAATTACTGTTGTTAAAGACAATAAGCATAGTCACTTTTAAAATAACTGATAATAGCAACATAGATAACAGTGTATGATTCTTTTCTGGCTAGTAGAGAAAATATCTGTGTGTGTGGATTTTTTCTTTAATTTTTTAAAAAAAAAATGAGTGAATCCCTACTACCTTGAGAAAAGTGCATAACTGGACCCATTACTCTCAGAGACTTAGAAAAGGGCCCCTCTCTTTGGAGCTCTGGGAAGTGGCCTGGCAATTCGTTTACATCTGGAGGAGAAAGCCCATTTTCAACTCAATTTTCCCAGTTCCCCAGTTATTCTCAGACTATGGCTTGAGTCAAAAAGGATTCCACAGACCCACAGAGGCATCCATATGCAGTTCATGGCAGCCTGTGACTGAATCTCCAAGCTGGTTTGTGATCACACCTGGCTGGCTGGCCGTGTATCTACAGCTGCTGCTATCTCTACAGGCCTGGCCAGCCTATCTGTGTGGCTACAAAGCAGTATTTATCCTTTCTGTAGACAGTTAACCCCTAGTTTACAGACTTATCCAAAGGGAGAGAAAGGATCAAATGGAAATGTTCCACTACCCTGTGAACATCAGCCTGGAAAACCTAAAGTATGGGAGACAAGATTTTACCTATACCCCCATCATTTTTTGGCTACATCGGAGAACTAAACTAATATAAGGCAGATTAACAGGGGAAAAAGAATGCATATGTGTGTGACATTAAGTTCCATTTAACACAAGAGCCCTTGTGAAGAAACATAGACCTTGAGAAATGGCAAAACCTCAATGTTTTGTACTAGGTGGGTGTCTTAATTAGAGTTTCTATTGCCGTGAAGAGACACCATGACCATGGCAACACTTATAAAGGAAAACATTTAATTGGGGCTGGCTTACAGTTTCAAAGGTTTAGTCCATTACAAGTAAGGAAAGATGACAATATCCCCCTCCATGAAATTCCATATGTTCTGGAGTGTGAATGTGTGTTGATAGTATTTTAAGTAAAGCTTCAAGCAAGTTTTGTCCTTGATTTAGACTGCTCTGTACATTTTGGTTGTGCATTCTAGTGGCCTGCTACCTGGGGAAAATACCCAGAGATCCACAGGCAGCATGGTGGTGACAAAGAAACCCCAAAAAATCTGCAAATGTTTTTTGTTGGCAATAATCTAAACATCTACATTTACATGAATAAAGATTCCAGTGGAAATAGCAAATACTAGTTGTGGTGGTTTGAAAGAAAATGGCCCCTCAAAGAGAGCAGTACCAATGGGATGTGTGGCCTTGTTGGAGGAAAGGTATCACTGTGAGGGTGGGCTTTGAGGGCTCCTATGCTCAAGCTGTACCCAGTGAGAGAGTTCACTTCCTATTGCCTGCCTGTCAAGATATAGGACTCTCAGTTCCACCACCATATCTGCCTGCTCACTGCCATGTCCTGTCATGATGATAATGGACTAAACTGCTGAAACTGTAAGGCACCTCATTAAATGTTGTTTTTTTTTTTTTTTTTATAAGAGTTGCCATGGTCATGGTGTCTCCTCACAGCATAGAAAATTGAACTAAGACACTAGTGATATATATTAATGGTAGAACTCTTAGCTCATTAACGTGTGGAGAGCTTTTACCTCTTCATTGCAAACCTACTGTATATACCAAGCTGGAGGGGGATATGGGGGGCTGTAAAACTAGCCAATCAATAATAAGGTGAGAAAAATCAAGAAGTCATATTTCAAAAAGCAGAAGATATAATCTGCCAAGTGATGGTACCCCATGCCTGGTTGATATACATGGAAGGCCTATACTTTTTTGAAGGAAAGGGAGAGGGAGTGGAAGGGGAAAAAGGGAGGTTGGGGGGAGGCATTGGGAGGGAAGGAGGGAGGGAAAACTGTGATCAAGCTTAGAAAAAATTAATTGATTAATTAAAAAATGAAAAATAAGTTTTATAAATGTTGAAAAATCTGCCAAGTGAAGTAAAGCTGTATTTCCTAAGGGAAAATGCTTTTACATAACGTATTTATAACTGGCTAGATTTTGCCCATCTACCATCTCTTTCTCTGTCCTTTTTTTTTTTTCTCCTTTATTTCTAGGTATTTAGTGAGGAAGCATCACATCCTCTAGATTGGGTTCTAGGAGAATTTATAAAGAGTCTCCTGTCCATGCTGTCCATCCCTCAAGCCGAAAGAAAGACAAAAGCCCGGAGAAATTCACAAGGAAGTGTGTAATATGGAAGCAGTCACTGAGTATTTGCAATAGAAAACAGTGCATCCTGGGATGTCCACCATGGTGTTCTTTCAGCTTCTCATTGGCCTTCAGCCATTTTACAATTCTTATAATGTAAAGAGAAATAATAATTATGAACAATTCTTGCCTAGCAAAACACTGTGAATTGCATCTAGCGGAGATTAAATTCATGCCCCTTTCTGTACATGGAAAGCCACATCTGCAATCTCGTGCATATTCATCTCAGCACTGCTGAGTTATAAATGTATCTGTCCTTTGTGTTCTCCTTACATCAGTTGTAACAACACTTTCAATTCCCTCATTAAATTAATGAATTAAATAAAATATTTGACATATGTTCATTTTATATTCATATGAGTCAGAAAGTTACTTTTTTGAGGAAATTACCCTTTCACAGATTTGGGAAATAAAATATTTCATCACTTTCAATTTGAAAAGAACTTCAATTTTTACTGAAAATTGAACCCAGCCAGTAGATTAAATTTAACTGAATTTACATTTTCCTATTATATATTCCTAACACAGAACTCTTCTATGAAAGCATTGATTCCTGCAGAGATGGATTGACAGCTGAAGGCCATTAAATGCACAGTGTTTCTATAGTATCTCCATCTTGACTTTTGGCTAGAAGGTTTTTCCATATCAGCCCTGTTTTACTCAAAAGAAAAGCTGGGATTAAGCCACACAGAAAATGCAAATTAATTTGCCTTGCCTTGCAAACTAGCACATCAAAGTCAAGATAGACAATAGTGTGGTTCTAAAAATAATTAGTTGCTTGATGATAATGCAATAGTTATGTTTGGACAATAATTGCACAACTTATACATCATGGAATAAGAGAAGGAATAGAAAAGGGAATATGCTCTTCAGCTCAATACTTCATCTGAGGGATAGAGAACCCATTTTGGACCAGTCTGGTTGGAGCTGACTTTCACATTCAGTCCTCAGATAAACCTGAGACCAAATCAGAGAAAATGTCTTTGGTGTATTTTAGTTGTCAATTTCTGCCATGCCAAACTGCTACCACAACAATCACTTGTTATGGTTTAATGTGAAATGTTTCCCCATGGGCTCTGTGTTCGAACGCTCCGTCCCCAGCCAGTTGTACTGTTTGGGAAGGCTGTGGAACCTTTAGGAGATGAAGTAGGTCATTGAGGGTGGGCCATGATGAATGGAGTCATGAGAAAGGCTATGTGTGCCACAGATAGCAGAGCTGTGTGCGTAGAGCTTCCCTCAGCCCTTTGGAACTATGATGATTTCATGAGAAATCCCAGATGCATGACAAGGAGCTTCAGGATTTGGCATCTTCCCTTGTGTGTTTCTGACGTGCTTTAGTCAGAACCTAGACTTTCCTTGCTGTGTTCCCAGTCCTCTGTTTTGGAGTGGAAATGCGTACTTTGTGACGTTGCATGTTAGAAGTTTGCACAACTTACTGGTTTTATTTTTCAGAGGTGCTCACAGTTCAGACATTGTCCTGAGTCTCAGATGAGATGTGGACAATGTTGAGGCTGTTAAAGACCATGGAGACGTTTCAAGTTGGATTGAATACATTTTGCATTTGGAGACGGCAGAATGTGCGGTTTGAATATGAAATGCAAAGCGTCCCCAATAGACTCAGATCTCTGAACACATTCTTCCCAGCTGGTGATGCTGCTTTAATTGGGAATGGCATAGGGTTTTGAAACCTCAAAGCCCACTCCCTATGACACACTTGCTCTAACACAGCCACACCTCATAACCCTTCCCAAACAGTTTTACCAACTGGGAACCAAGTATTCAAACATATGAGCCTATGAGGAAAAGGAGCATTTGTACTAAAACCACCAGAGTCTCCATGGAGGAATCAGGTCAAGGGACACAGGCTTCAAAGCTTTGTAGCCTGCCTCCCTTTCCTGTTCACTTTCTGCTTCCTGAGTGCAGATGCAATGTGACAAGTCAGGTTCCTGTTCCTACTGCTGCGCCTTTCCTGTCTATTGCCATGTCTCTCTCATCACGATGTAACCTAATTATAACCTCAAACAAGCCTTCTCCTGTGTTACTATCCTCACCTTAGCCCATCACAGTAATAGGAAGTAACTAGGGTACAACCTTTGCCGACAATAGTAGATTCTAAATAACTTTCACTCTCAAATATTAACTACTTTCAACATGTTACCTTTTCCAAGCAAATACTATTTAAAAAAACTGAGGCTGGTGAGATGACTCCGTGGGTACAGGTGTGTGTGGTTTGAAAGAAAGCGACCCCAACAGGAGTGGCACTATTAGGAGGTGTGGCTTTGTTGGAGTGGGTTTGGCCTTGTTGGAGGAAGTGCGTCACTGTGGAGGCAGGATTTGAGGTCTCATATATGCTCAAGTCACATCTGCTGTGGGATGTTTTGTATGTCCTTTGGGAGCCCTTCTTGGGTTCTTTGTGGCGTTACCCAGCAGGTCCGCATAGAGGATGATTAGGACCATGGGCCTGAGTGCAGGTGTCTGAGATGGTCTGCACTTGGCTGTGCTGGGGGATGGTCTGTATGTCAAGTTGTTCTGATTGATCAATAAATAAAACCTGATCGGCTGTGGCTAGGCAGGAAGGATAGGCGGGACTAACAGAGAGGAGAAATAAAAGGACAGGAAGGCAGAAGGACTGACTGCCAGCCGCCGCCATGACCAGCAGCATGTGAAGACGCCGGTAAGCCACCAGCCACGTGGCAAGGTATAGATTTATGGAAATGGACTAATTTAAGCTATAAGCACAGTTAGCAAGAAGCCTGCCACGGCCATACAGTTTGTAAGCAATATAAGTCTCTGTGTTTACTTGGTTGGGTCTGAGCGGCTGTGGGACTGGCGGGTGACAAAGATTTGTCCTGACTGTGGGCAAGGCAGGAAAACTCAAGCTACACACATCCAGTGTCTCAGACCACTTCCTGTTGCTTGTGGATCAAAAATTTCAGCTCCTGCTCCAGCACAGGCCTGCATGCTGCTATGCTTCCTGTCATGATGATAATGGACTAAACCTCTGAAACTGTAACCCCAATGTTTTCCTCTATAAAAGTTGCTGTGGTCATGGTGTCTCTGCACAGCAACAGAAACCCTAAGACAAGGTATTTGCCATACAAGCTTGTAGACCCAAGTATAATCCCAGAACCCATGTAAAGGTAAAAGGAGAAAAGAGACTTCGCAGAGTTGTTCCTCTGACTTCCATACATGTGTTGGGCACATGCACGCATACACACATACACATACACACACACACCATGCCACACACACCATGCCACACACAATAATAACTGATAAATAACTGCATCAAAAAAGGAAATTAAACTGAGCGGTGGTGGCATACACCTTTAATCCCAGCACTTGGAAGGCAGAGGCAGGTGGATCTCTGTGAGTTTGAGGCCAGCATGGAAAAGCGCAAAGCTACACAGAGAAACCCTATCTCAAAAAACAAAACAAAAAAAAAAAAAAGGAAATTAAAACCATGCAAATAGTTACTCAGTATTTGACTGAGAAAAGGCAAATTAGTGGAGAAATGGCAGCCTCTTTCCCTTTCCAAAACATGTTCAAGGTAGGTCATAGACCTAAATGTATAACTCAAAACTATAAGTTTTCTCTAAGGTAGCGGTGAGAAATTTATGTGACTTTATTGATGACTTTTTAGGTTAACAGCTAAAAGCATGATCATTAATAAGAATTTGCTAGGTTGGACTTCATAAAAATAAGAAGTCTCTATTTGGGGTAAGGTAAATATAAGCTAGAGACTGCGAAAATATTTGCAAAACATGTATCTGATAAAATATTTGTTTCCAAAATATACAAATGACTAAGAGCTCAGCAAAAAGAAACACACCCCAAGTGTGTAGGAAAGATCTGAAAACATGTGCATCTTATTGCATCCTTCCAGAGGATGCACACACAGCAAGTAAACACAAGGAAAGATTCTGGGTACCATGTCCTTAGGAAACTGCAAGTTCTAATAATGGGGAAAAACTCTACACCTATTAGAATGCTTCAAATCTCAAACATGATGATACCAAATGACCGTGGGTGTGTCACTGGGGTGGGTGAAGCAAAATGAAACCCAGTTTGGCAGCTTTTTATCAGCTAGAGATAATTTTTATCGCATTATCCAGCATTTACATTCCTACATTTACCTAAATGAGTTGAAAAGTCATATCCATATACTCTTATATTCCAATTATGTGATATTTGAGAAAAACAATGAAAAGATCTGTAGTCTACATGACAAGTTCTAAGCCAGCCATATCTACTTCATTCTGTCTCAAAAAATGAAACAAAAAAAAAATAGTGGTAATTAGGGGCTTAGAGAAGAGGTGGAAGGGAGAAAGAAATAGCTAGTGCACAGTTCAGAGGAAAGGATTCTGTGTGACACTGTAAATACAAAACAGCTCAAAGGCCCTGAAGGCACACACCAGGTGCCCTGAAGTAGTGTGCTTAAAGCCGTGTTCATTCATCTATTGAAAATAGTAACTGGCAGCCGCCATGGAGGAGCCACAGCCACCACCAAAACCCAAGCCAGAGTCAGAGTACTGTCCTGCTGCAAGAAACTCCAAGAGTATGGGACCACAGGTGGGTCCTCGGTCCCCTGCTTGGGCCAACAGACCCAACCCACAGTGTGGATCTGCCAGTGCCAAGGAGCTGCCTGTAGCCTATTCAGTCGGCCTTCATCAAGGGCAGAGAGATGTGCAGTGAGTGGCCTGGAGCTCTAGCAGATCCTGCCCCCTGGGTTGCCCTGCCCAGCCACTAGATTACCCTGATCTTGGGTAACAACAGGATATCTAAGAAGAGTCACAGTGACAGTCCAGTATTTATAGTGCTTCAGAAATCAGAAACCTTGGCTGCTACCAATGACTCATTGCAATAAGTTATTTGCGTGTAAAGCTGTTTGGACAAAAACATATACTGTGTGATACACTGCAGTTTACAAAGCCACTTTGATGAATAAAGACGTGATGGAGAGGCGGGAAGGATGGCGGGACAGAGCGAGATGCCTGTGGCAGAGAGGGACAGAGCTAGAGATGCAGCATCATTGACAGGGGTGAGAGCATAGATGTGGTGGTGGCAGGGAAGCATTCGTTGCCAAGTAGGGCTGGCAGGGTGGTGAGCGCAGCCTGGAGCTCGCACAGGTCCTGACCCAAGTGCGCTGCCCAGCCCCGTGATCGCCCTGCCTCCAAGCAACTGTAGAATGTCTGAGGAGAACGGTTCATTTTCAGGATTGGGCCATCTCCAAAAACCTCCAGGATCTGCGCTGCCACCAGAGGCCATGTTGCTGTATGTGGCCTGTTGTTGGGGGCTTTTTCTCTTTTTCAAGGGACCCACCACCCAGCTCCCAAATAAATCACACATAGATTATTCTTATTTATGAATGCCTAGCCTTAGCTTGGCTTAGTTTCTTGCAAGCTTTCCTTAACTTATCCCATCTACCTTTTGTCTCTTGGCTTCTCCCGTTTTCTTACTTCTGTAAATCTTACTCTTACTCCATTGCTGTTTGTGTAGCTGGGTAGCTGGTCCCTTATGTCCTCCTTCCTCTCTGGTTCCTCCTTTTCAATCCCTCTCCCCAGATTTCTCCTTCTATATATTCTCTCTGCCTGCCAGCCCCACACATCCTTTCTCTTGCTATTGGCCGTTCATCTCTTTATTAGACCACCAGGTGTTTTACACAGGCACAGTAACACAGCTTCACAGAGTTAAACACATGCAACATAAACAAAAGTAACACACCTTAAAATAATATTCTACAACAGTGGCCCTTGCTACAGCTGGGGCCATGCTGGTGTCTGGCATCCAGACTGCCACTGCAGCCTGTGTTGATGCCCATGGACCATGCTGCTTCCAAAGACCTTGTGGAGGATGTCTGTGGCCCGTGCTCCCAACAGGGGCCATGTTGATGTTGGTAGTCTTTGTTTCCTCCAGGGGTCAAGTTGATGTTTGTGCTATCCCTGAATCCATGTTAGTGTTTGTCATTGGAGAAGCCAACTTGGACATGTTGATGTCCTTGGTTTGTGCTACTGCCAGAGCTCATGTCAGCTTCTGTGGTCAGTGCTAACACCTGAGGCAATGTTGATGTCAGTGATCCATATTGATGTGCATGGTCTATGATGCTGCCAGGGGCCATGTTGATGTCCATTGAAGCCATGTTGCTGTCTGAGGGTCTGTACTGCCACCTGAGGTCATATTGATGTCCCTCATCTGAAATGCTGCCAGGGACCATGCTGATGTCTGTGCTTCATGTTACCACCAGGAGCCATGTTGACATCAGTGGTCTATGCTACTTCCAGAGGTCTTGTTGATATCCATGGTCCATGTGCACCAGAGGCTATTTTGGTGTTCATGGTCTGTGCTGCCACCCAACAGCATGTTGATGTTCTTGGTTGTACAAGTGCCAGAAGACATGCAGATGTCCATGGATTGGGCTGCTACCTGAAGCCATGCTGATGTCTACGGTCTGTGCTGCTGTAGAGGACCAGATTGCTGTCTGTGGTCCCTGCTGCTAATGGAGGCCATGTTTATGTCCATGGTCTGCCCTGCCACAGGGGGCTATGTTGATGTCTGTATTCCATGCTGCCACAGGAGACCATGTAGATAGATGGCTATGGTCTCTGATGCCACCAGAGGACATGATGTCTGTAATCCATGCTGCAGCTGGGGGCCATGTTGCTGAGATCCATGCAGTCACTAGAGGCCATAATGAGGTGTTGTGGAATGTTTAAGATGTGCTATATTCATTTATGCTGTGGAATATTTGTTTAATGATGCAAAGGTGTGTTGCATTCTTTTATATTGCATTTGTTTAACTCTGTAAAGCTGTGTTACTTTGCCTGCCTAAATACCTGTTTGGTCTAATAAAGAGCTGAACAGCCAATAGCTAGGCAGGAGAAGGGGTAGGTGAGGCTGGCATGCAGAGAGAATAAATAGGAGAAATCTAGGCTGGAGAGGAGGAGTGAGAAAAGGAGGAGAGGAGGACACCAGGGGCCAGCCACTCAGCCACACAGCCAGCTATGGAGTAAAGAAAGAAAGATATATAAAATAAGAAAGGTAAAAAGCCCAGAGGCAAAACATAGCTAAGTAGAAATAGAATAATTTAAGTTAGAAAAGTTGACTAAAAACAAGCCAAGCTAAGGTGGGGCATTCATAAGAATAAGTCTCCATGTATTTATTTGGGAGCTGAGTGGTGGGCCCCCAAAGAACTTTAAAAAAAAAAAACTACAACGAGGTCCATGTTGCCCCCAGAAACCATGTTGGTGTCCATGATCCACTCTGGGGCCATGTTGATGTTTGTGATCCACACTGCCACTGGAGGTCATAATGAGGTCCGTGGTTCGAGATGCCACCAGAGACCAAGTGCTTGTCCATGGTTTGTGCAGTCATGGGAAACTATGTGGAAGTCCATGATCTGTGCTGCCACTGGTTGTTATGGCCAAGAAAGCATCTGTTACAGTGGTGTCAATGATTCTACACTCGTAATTGAGAATGAGAGACATTGAAGGATTCTGCACCACACACACACACACACACACACACACACACACACACACACACACACACAAAGCAACAGTCTAGAAGGAAGCCATTGAGGGAAGTCCTTAAAAAAGATAAAGATGCTGAAGTGTAGCTCTGTAGCTCTGTGAAGTTGTTGACTTCTGGTGGGGGGATGGGAAAGGTCTTGGTTATCATTAAGGGGCTGGCCACTGGGAGTTCGACCATGCACCAGTGAGTATAAGGGCAACACAAATTTTACTTGGTGAGAGTGTGGACCTGGGAGGAACGAGAAGTGAGTGTGATCAGTGCACTGCATCAAATTCCCAAATAACTGATAAAAATATTATGTTGGAAAGAAAGAAAATAGTAACCACTTTAATGACACATTTCCTTGTAATTTTTCTGTGCTTCTATTTTTTTCAATTATAGAACTTCAAATCTTTTCAAGCTTTATGGAGAATTATTGTTATGGTAGACTTCTGTTTTTCCAAAATCCAATCTGATAAAACATGTACTATGGATTTTTTCACAAGTTATAGTATAAAGCATTCTTTAAAACAAGAATGCTATCCTAGGAATATATAGTAGAAATATGTAAATGTAGTTACATTTCATATAATAGATTCAGTTTTAAGTAAAAATTTAAGGCATCTTTCCCACTTGAAAGTGACAAAATATTTCATAAAACTTGTTATAAATCTGTGAAGTAATTTTCAGAAAAGTAACTTTTGGCTCATAAGAATATAAACTATATGTAAAATGTATTTTCAAAACTCAGACTTGTTCAAAAATAAAGGATAACATGTATTTTCCACAATTCATAGGATCATTCAGGGATCAACTAGGGTATTTCAGTTAAAAATCATAACAAATATTAGTTTACCAGTTATATGAAATGCACCTTACCAATGCAAGATGTTACTAATAAGGAAAACTGTATGCAGTGGCAGGAGCGAGTGTATCTGCTGTGCAACATTTATGTAAACTTAAAATGTTTTACAAGCCAGGCATATAAAGAGAATCACAGACCAAGCAAGACACTTACACAAACAGATCACTATTGGTAGAGTATTAGCAGATGACTTGAGCACAGAACTCCCCCAAACATTTCTAATTCACATCACATAGTAATAAGCATTGCAGTACCCCTGAACCTCATGGCTTTCTTCTCAAGACCTGTTCTCTTTATCTGTGCCTATCCCAGACCCTTTGATGGGCAAATATCAGTATTAATGCCTTAACCATCCACTTGCATTCTTACAAAGTACTAACACTTTGACGTCAAAACTACCCACTGACACTTTCTACTCTACTATATTCTCTGGCTGTTGGTGTCCCTGTGATATTGAACTTATATTGCTAATTACTGGTCACAGCCTACCTCAACATTCCTTCCAGCCATTTTCTCCAACTCTTTTTTTTTTTTTTTTTTTTTGGTTTTTCGAGACAGGGTTTCTCTGTGTAGCTTTGTGCCTTTCCTGGAACTCGCTTTGGAGACCAGGCTGGCCTCGAACTCACAGAGATCCGCCTGGCTCTGCCTTCCGAGTGCTGGGATTAAAGGCGTGCGCCACCACCGCCCGACCATTTTCTCCAACTCTATCCCAGGAGCACCTGCTTTGTCTGTGAGTTCTGCTTGGCAATATTAGCAATGTCATTGAAAGCAACTGTCTAAAGGCACCAACTGAATTTAATTATGTTTATCTCAGACTCAAATATAATAACAAAAAGGTTGTTTAAGGGAAGGATTGGGAAGATCCTTATATCACAGTTTAACACTGGACATTTTAATCTCTCTCAGGATGTTTTAAATGTCTTATATTTTTAAAACTTAGTATGCACAGCATTAGGTTTAATTGTGGCATTAACTTAATTTTGATTCTTCTTCATCTTCACCCCCCTCCCTGACCCTCTCTCTCATCATCTCACTTCTGCTTTCATGTCATGTCACATAAACCCTGTCACCCTTACTAGTTTCCTATCCTATTTCTATATTCAATATTCAATAGGACTTATACATATAGACATCATGAGCTAGGATCTGCATATTATAAAGCATGTATAACTTTTGCCTTTCTTGGTCTGAGTTAGCTTGCTTAATGTAATATTTTTCAGATCCAATGTTCTTCAAATTTTATAATTTCATTTTTCCTTTACAACCCAATAAAATTCCCTCATGTATTTACACATTTTCGTTATCCATTCTTCTGCTGATGACCCTCTAGTCTGGTTTCAGTTCCCTGCTATTGCTACAGCAATAAGCTTGGATATGCAAGTGTGTCAGTGGGAGAATACTGAGTCTTTTGAGTGTATGTCCAGGAATAGTATAGCTAGAACATGCTGAAATTTTATTTTTAATCTTTATTTTTATGCGCGCGCACACACACACACACACACACACACACACACACACACACACACACACACACACACACAGTTGTGAATGTATACTACTTGCATGCAGATACCCACAGTGGCCAGAAGGTGTCAGATCCTCTAGAGCCTTTCTGTCCCCTTTCTTGATCAAAGCTGGAAGATGGAATTTCAAAGTCATTTTAATTTGCCTTTCCCTGGTGGTTAAGAATGTCAAACACTTTTTTTTTATTCTTCTCTCATATAATACATCCCAACCACATCCTCCTCCTCCCTCCATTCCTCCCAGTACCCTTTCAACCTTCCTCTTTCCCAGATCCACTGCTCCTCTATTTCCCTTCAGAAAAGAGCAGGCCTCCCAGGGATATCAACAGAACATGGTATAACAAGATGCAATAAGACTAGGAACAAACTCATATCAGGACTGGACAAAGCAACCCAATAGGAGGAAAAGAGTTCCAAGAGCAGGTAAAAGAGTCAGAGACAGCCCCCACTCCCACTTTTAGGAGTTCTCACAAAACCCCAAGCTCAACCACCAGAACATATTTGCAGAGGACCTAGCACAGTCCCATGCAGACTATGATTGCCCCTTCAGTCTCTGTGAGTTCTTATGAGTCCTGCTTTGTTGATTCCAGAGACCAGGCTCTCCTGGTGTCCTCAGAATTTCTGGCTCCTACAATCCCTCCTCCCACCTTTCTTCGGGATTCTCAGAGCTCTAATGTTTGGCTCTGTGTTGTTGAATTTTCTTTTACTCTAGCCCCAAGGTGGAATGCCAAAATGTTGGATTTTTTGTTTTACTCTTTCGCTCTTAGCTCTTTATGGAGCCCACCACCCAACTCCCAAATAAATTACACAAAGAGGTTTACTATTACTTATAATCCCAGCCTTAGCTTGGCTTGTTTCTTGCCAGCTTTTCTTAACTTTAAATTATCCTGTCTACCTTTTGTTTCTGGGCTTTTTTCTTTTCCTACTTCTGTATATCTTACTTTCACTCTTACTCCATGGCTCACTGTGTGGCTGGGTGGCTGGGTGGTTGGACCCTAGCATCCTCCTCTCTTGTTCTCTTGCTCTTTTTTTTTTCTCCAGATTTCTCCTTCTATTTATTCTGTCTGTATGCCAGCCCCACCTATCCTTTGTCCTGCCTCACTATTGGCTGTTCAGTTCTTTATTAGACCACCATGTGTTTTAGACAGGCATAGTAACACAGCTTTACAGAGTTAAACAAATGTAACATAAAGGAATGTAACAGATTTTTGCATCATTAAACAAATGTTTCACAGCATAAACAAATGTAACACATCTTAAAATAATATTCTATAACAGCTGTGGGTCTCTGCATGTGATCCCATTAGCTACCAGAGGAAGCCTCTCAGATGGTGATTGGAATAGGTCTCTGTGCCATCCAGCCAGTATCTGTCATGGACTTCCTCTCGTAGCTTAGGCCTCAAGTTAGACCACTCATTGGTTGGTTACTCCCACAAGTTCTGAGCCACCATTATCCCAGCACATCTTGCAGGCAGGACAGGATGTAGGTCAAAGGTTTTGGGTCTGGGCAGATGTCCCAATCCTGCTGCTGGAAGCCTTGCCTCGTTAGAGAAGATGGCAGGCTCAGGCTCTATCCTCCATTACTAGGAGTCCTCTCTAGGGTCATCCTCACAGGTTCTAGCAAGTTTGCACTGCACTAGGTTTCCACATGAACGTCCCCCCCAATGCCCTCCAATTCATCTTTCCCCATGCTTTCTCTCTTCATGCCCCCTCCCTGACCTGATCCCTCCTATTCCCATCCTCATCCACCCTCAACATCTATTCTAATTCCCCTTCCCAGGGAGATCCATGCATTCCACTCTAGAGCCCTCCTTGTTACTTAGCCTTTCTGGGTCCATGGATTGTAGCATGATCATTTACTTAACAGCTAATGTCCATTTATAAGTGAATGCATACCATGTTTGTCTTTCTGGGTCTGGGGTACCTCATTAAAGATTTTTTTTCCTATTTCCAACCATTTGCCTACAAATTTCATGACACATTTTTAATAGCTGAGTATTACCCCATTGTATAAATGCACCAATTTTTTTTCATCCATTCTTCAGCTGAGGAATATCTAGGTTGCTCCCAATTTCTGACTATTATGAATAAAGCCACTGTGAACATAGTTGAGCAAGTGTCCTCGTAGTAGGACGGTGCATCCTTTGGGTCTATGACCAAGAGTGGTACAGCTGGGTATATAACAAGGAATCGGAGGAACATACCCATTCCAACAAAGCCACATCTAATAGTGCCCCTCCCTATGAGATCATGGGGACCAATTACATTCAAACTATCACACCCTTGATATATCCTTGCCAAAATGAGCTGTCATTTGTGTTATTAATCTTAACCATTCTGACAGGTATAAGATGGAATACCAAAGTAGTCTTGATTTGCATTTCCCTGACCGCTATGGATACTGAACATATCTTTAAGAATTTCTTGGCCATTGCAGATTCCTCTATTGAGAATTCTGTTTGGAACAGTACCCCATTTTTAAATTGGATTATTTGGTTTATTGATATCTAGTTTCTTGAGTCCCTTATATATTTTGGATAATAGCCCTCTGTGAGATGTGGGGATGGTGGAGATCTTTTCCCATTCTGCAGGCTGCTGTTTTGTCCTTTTGACTGTGTTCTTTGCCTTATGGAAGCATCTCGGTTTCATGAGGTCCCATTTATCATTATTTCTTAGTGTCTATGCTATTGGTGTTCTGTTCAAAAAGTTATCTTCTCTGTCAATGCATTCAGGCTAATCCCTAATTTCTCTTTTATCAAGTTCAGTGTGTCTGGGTTTATGTTGAGGTCTTTGTTCCACTTGGACTTGAGTTTTGTGCAGGTTGATAAAAATATGGATCCTTTTTCATTCTTCTATGTGCAGACATCAAGTTAGATGTCTCCACTACCATTTGTTGAAGATGCTTTTTTTTTTTGCGTTGTGTATTTCTTGCTTACTTCTTGCCAGCTTTGCTTAACTTAAATTATTCCATCTACCTTTTGCCTCTGGGCTTTTCCCATTCTCTTATTTCTGTAATTCTTACTCTTACTCCATGGCTTGCTGTGTAGCTGGGTGGCTGGCCCCTGAAGTCCTTCTCTAGTTCTAGATCCTCCCTTCCCAGATTTCTCCCTCTGTATCTTCTTTCTTTCTGCCAGCCCTGCCTATCCTTTCTCCTGCCTTGCTATTGGCCAGTTCTTTATTAGATCACCAGGTGTTTTAGACAGGCACAGTAACATAGCTCCACAGAATTAAACAAATGCAATATAAACAAAAGTAACACACCTTAAAATAATATTCTACAACATTTCCCCCTTTTTGTCTAAAAAAAATCTAAATAAAAATGAAAGGTTTTAACTTAAGCATAGTAAGACTATATATAATAACAATTATCAAGTAAGGATTACATTGACAATATCCTGTCCATTTGTAGTTAGCATATTCAGACAAAATAATGCATTATCATGTGTTAGTGAATCCAAAATTTTATACTTAACTTACTTTCAATCATAACTAAGAAAAACTACAACTATAGCTATTCAGTCTTCAGCTCCATCAAAAACCCAGAAGGATATAATATAATCTAACAACAGATATTTGGCTGACTGGAGAATCACCCAAAGTTCCTCTGCAACATTGGGACATCCATCTTCAATCAACAGGCCTAGGGTATCTGGTAGACTTTTCTATGAAGCAGGAATTTTGGACTGTCCAACCTTGTTGTGGCAATGTTCATCAGTCACTTTCCTGGTCCTGCAGAATATATGACAGACCCTTCTGTGAAGCAGAAATTTTGAAGGACTGTCCTGCCTTGTTTTGGCAAAGTTCAGTGTCATTTTTCTGTGGGTCCTGCATGTCCAGTCTGCACAGGACATTCAGCAGTCAGAGGCAAGAGCAGTTTCTTTGCCTAGTGGCTGACTTTGCCACAATGAAAGCAAACTCCATAAGGAGTTTCTTCAATGCTCATCATCTTCTCTGAAGTAAATTAGTGCTGCCAGGAGCAGATGTGTCTCACTGTCATGAAAAACCCTACATTAACAAAACATTTTAAATGCCATACTCTCTAGGGCTTTAAAAGGTTTGAAGACTATCTATCTAATATATCTCTATGTGATCTGGAAAGCATACCTAACATATCTACAATTTTGCTTGTTATAAATGACTAATCACTAACCTATGTTCCTGATTATCCTATATAGTTTATGATAATAGCTTTCAAAAACTAGAATTTTACCTTATATTTTTAAATAAACTTCATAGGTATAACACATTAAAGAATAGAAACATATATACAATATCTTATAATAAAAATAACTTAAATTTTCATCAATATACAAAAATTCTTTAAACAAGAGTAGAAACGTATATACAGTGTAACAAAAATAATTTTAAATTTGTATCAATGTACTATATTCTCCTAAATGATAACAAACATCCATAATCCACTAAATAACCAAAAAACACCCATACCCCCTAACTCTTGGAAATGTGGTATTAGTTTTCTCCATACTTCTTCCTGATGTCTGTGGATGAAGTATCTTTAAGGTCCCAGAGAGAAAATTTTGAGATAATGGCCAAATCCTGGGAAGACCAGCAGTAACCTTTGTTGATGGATATCACCTGTCAAGTTTCGGGATGTCTCACCTGATCCATATTAAGCTTGAAGGAATCCACAGCCTCTCATCTCCTGTGGGAACAAAACTCCAAAGCATTTTTGATTTCCATTTGACAAATATATTTTTTGACTTCTTTTCTGAAGTTAAGGCTTATCTAGATTGGTTCAGTTTAGCAGTCCAGTTCACAATTTCAGGTGTTCTAGCAGCTGTCTTTTGCTTCTCGACAGTCAAAAAACTCAAAATCAACACAACATACAGGATCAAACTACCTGTGTATTTCCCATCTTAGGCGACTTATTTTTTATTATTGTACTCTCTTTATAGAATTTATTATTTTTAAACTATTTCTTTCTATGACCATCTATACCTTTTCTCCTTCCTTCTTAAGCTTATGCACATTGTAAAACACACTGGAACCTGTTTAGAGGTTTTTCTGTCTGGATCTTTGTTACTGCCTATCTTTTAGCCTTTCTTGACTGCAGGAGCAAACTTTTAACCTGAAAAGGTACACCTGGATTCTCCTTGAGAGTGCCTTTCAGTGGGTTCCACTCACTTCTTGGGTCATGAAAGCCAAGTGTGAATCTCGCAGCCAGTTGGTTGGAGATTTGTCTGACCAGGAACTGCATTCAACCTTCCTAGAGCTCTAGAATGTCAATGCTTGCACTGTGGCAGACATTTTTACTTAGTTTTTTGTTCCTACTTAACATACTAGCTGCTCAAGGGCTCACTGACCTGAAGAAACTGTTCAGCCGAAACTCTTAAAGGAGCCACATACTCTTGTTTGTTCAGCTTTCTCAGGCTCTAGATGGATATTCGAGAGCTCCAAGTTTTTACACCATTTTGCTGGTGGTGTTTTTTTCATTTTTTTTGGTGGGGGGGGTGCCACCCAGCTCCCAAATAAATCACTCACAGATGCTTATTCTTAATTTTCAATGCTCAGCCTTAGCTTGGCTTAGTTCTTGTCAGCTTTCCTTAACTCAAATTATCCCATCTACCTTTTGCCTCTAGGCTTTTCCCACTCTTCTGTAATTCTTACTCTTACTCCATGGCTTGCTGTGTAGCTGGGTGGCTGGCCCCTGGAGTCCTCCTCCCATATTTCTCCCTCTATATCTTCTCTCTGCCTGCCAGCCCTGCCTATCCTTTCTTCTGCCTTGCTATTGGCCAGTTCTTTACTAGACCATCAGGTGTTTTAGAGAGGCACAGTAACACAGCCTCGGAGTTAAACAAATGAAACATAAACAAAAGTAACACACCTTAAAATAATATTCTACTACAGAGCACACAGCATTATCAGCTGTGGTGTACACAGTCCCTAAGAGAGCATAGCACTATCAGCTGAGATGTACACAGTCCCCAAGGGAACATAGCACTATCAGCTGAGATGTACACAGTACCTAAGGCAACGCAGCAGTAGCAGCTGAGAAGTACACAGTCTTGACTTTGTAATGACACCTGTTGTGGGAAATCTCTCTACCAGGAAGATGTTAAGGAAATGCTTTTTAGTTAATGAAATAAGACAGACTTAGAAAGCAGAAGTCTGATGTTCTGGTCAAAGATTCTTCTATGTATTTATGGAAAGTTTTTACTTAAAAGTCAAGTTAACATATTCTTGTCATTGAGAGCTCGGAATGGAGAGCCGGAATTTCAAATATATTCTTATACCAAAGGCCCGGCTACAATTGGCACCCAATATGGGGCAAGAGTTTCCACCTGAGAGAACTTAAGAAGAGATTCTAGAATGGAGCTAAGAGCAGCTTCCTAGTTTGTGTCTCTCATGTGGGACGCAATACAGAGATGCTGCAGCATTCAAGCTTGAGCACAGCATGGGGGGATTCCTGCCACAGTACACAGAGGCATCTCCAAGCCTCGTAGCATGCTGTGTGACAGATTTACCTATAAGGTTTCTGGGCTTCATGTTGCTTGGTGGAGACACAGAACCACTGCCTCCTAGAGTTGGTGGTGAGCATGGCTCCCAGAACTGGCGGTAAAAACATACCTCCGCTGTCCTGAAAAAATGAGTGGGGAGAAGCCAGCAGCCAAAACCGCAGCTTCAGTCCTAGCCACGCAACTTAACAATTTAACAACTCTTCTGGTCAGAAAAGGATTACAGATACACAATAGGACAGATTCAGATGGAGAAAAAAAAACTCTAAATGGTTTACAGTGTGTGTAAAAATGTACATAGGCTTGGAAGAGAGAGGAAAAGGAGTATGGGCAGTTATATAAAGAAATAAATAGTTTTAAAAAATAAAGTCTTATAGAGGCAGTAAAAGTAACATAAAAGAAATAAGCCACATAAAGAGAGTCTGGATTATGTATATAATTGTATTTTTGTTGAATTTTTTGACGGCTAGTGAGCTAACTGCTAAGTTAAACCAACATATATATTTTAAAGGTATCTTGACTTCAAAACTTGGGTTTAAGGATACGCTGCTTTAAAAAAAGAGGTTCTGCTCTTGTTTCCACAGAGTATGAGAAGCTGTGGATTCATTCCGGGTTAATATGGTTCCATCAAGGAAGAACCCCCTGAGAGGTCTCCAATGGGAGCTGTGGCCCACATGATCCAACATCCAGAAGAGTTTCAAGGCAACTGGCTGAGATGATGCCGCCTCATAGGCTACTATAGTCAAGACTTGACCATAACTCTAAATTTTCTCAGGATCTCCATAAGACTACCAGCACCCCCAATCAGCAGGAAGTAGTATGGAAAGCTATAGCCAAATTCCCCAAATATTGTTTATAAATGTTTATTTTTATTTAAAGGGGGTTGATTATAATGATTAATGGTCATAGCCAATCTCTTTCTAAAGAAAAATGGGGAATATGATATAGAAATGATAAAATGATAAAATGGTTAGATTATTGAATCTACTTTCATCCCCCCAAAAACCTGTTAATCTCAAAATATTTTACATTGGTATGGATTTTGGTTTATTGGTACCAATTTAAGGTCAATTTTGTTATATTGTATATATATTTCTACTCTTGTTTATGGTATTATGTTTATGCAACTCATATAAAATTGTTATGTATCATTAAGAAATACAGATTAATAGTCATCTATAATAATCCAATTTATAGTCATGACAGCTAAGTTTTTTAGATATACAAAGACATATTTCAATTAGATAGGTAATCTTCAAACACTTCAAAGACTTACAGAACATGGCATTTAAAATGTTTTAAGAACTTGGACTTTCTGAACAGTGAGACATGTCTGTTCCTGGCAGAACCAATTTAATTCAAAAAGCATGATGGGCATCGAAGACACTCCATATGGAGTTTATCTTCTTCTTGGCTAAACTGGCCATTTGGGCAAGAAACTGCTCTTGCTTGGACTGCTTGACAGTATTTTGTATGAACTGGACATTCAGGACCTATAGGAAAATGACCACTAAACTTTGCCAAATCAAGGTGAGATGGTCCTTCAGGTTCCTGCTTCACAGAAGAAACTGCCAGACATTCTTCAGGACACAGAGAAAAGCGACTGATGAACTTTGCTAAAATAGGTGAACAGTTTAAATTTCCTGCTTCACTGAAAAATCTGTCAGATATTCTAAGTCTATAGGCTGAAGATGGATGCCCCAAACATTACAGAAAAATTTTAGGTGACTGTCCAGGTAGCCAGATGTCTCTGTCATTTCTAAAATTATGGAAGTCGCTTGCAATGCACTTCCTGTTCACTTAGGTAATATTATATCCTTCTGGGGTCTTTGATAGCATTAAAGACTAGAGAGTTGTAGTTTTCCATAGTCATGATAAAAGGTAAATTAGATATGAAACTTTAGACTCACAAAATAGGATAAATGGAGTATTTTCTTTAATTTTGCTAAATACAAATAGACTAGATATTATAGCTATAATTCTTGCTTGATAACTGTTTTATTATATGTAATTTTACTATGTTAAAATGAAAACCTTCCTTTTTGATTAGACAAAAAAGGGGAAGTGCTATGGGATCATCTTTCTGTATGCTATGAATACATATTGTTCTTATTGGCTAATAAATAAGCTGCTTTGGCCTACAGCAAGGCAGGTGGGAATTCCAAGCAGAGATACAGGAAGGAGAAAGGCGGGGTCAGAGGGGATGCTGAGAGCCACCCGGGAAAGTACGATGTAATGCAACACAGGTAAAGTCACAAGACACATGGAAACACACAGATTAACATAAATGGGTTAATTTAAGCTAACTAGTAATAGCCTGAGCCTTCAGCCAAGCATTTATAAGTAATATTAAGCCTCTGAGTGATTATTTACAAGTGGCCACGGGACTGGGCAGGACACAGAAAGGCTTCCATTTATAAGCTACCATGAAGACAAATATTTTTGTAAAAAATTTATTTCTCTGTAAATACAAATTCCAACATCAACAAACAATAGTCCAGTGGAAAAATACTAGCCATTAACATTGAAAACTTTTTTTTCTTAGTTTAATAAATAGAACTTTGGCATTCAAATTTCTAGCTGTAAACCCTATTTAAAAAACAAAACCACAAATAACTCCTTTCCAAAAAGGAGGAAAAACAAAAAGTCAGAAGGCATAAGCCAGCCAGTGGCTTCACATTTTTTTTTTTTTTTTTTTTTACAATAACTGTATTTCAGTTAAGTCATGAACACTGTATTTACACATGAGGTATTCTGGTGGTTCAAAACCTGAACCAAGTTTACAAGCCCACCAGTCAGTGACTGATTGCACACTCCACTGTGCTTTTAGTGTGACCATCTAGCACCTTACTACTTCTGGTCACCAGCCAACATGATGTCAATCTCACGCTTAAGTGTTTAAATAACTACATATATATAATATATATATAAATACACACACATACATACAAATGAATACATTTGAAAGGAATTTCCTGCTCTCTATATAGAAAAGGCTGGGCTTCAAACACATCCAAATATGATACATCCTCTCATGTTTACTAAGGTAACTATCACCTAAGAAGAAATGGCTCGTTTTAGAAAAGTTTTTAAGTCTATTTCCCAAAGAACAAGGTGCAATAATCAACATTCTTATAGCTCATGTAAGAGAAATAAACACTGCAGGCAAAAAGGCACGAAAGGTTCTCTCTGTATGCAGCTGCAACAGTGTTGCCGATGATACTGATTTCAAAGTACATTCCATTATAGTCAATATTTCATTTCAGTAAGAAGAAATCTCAAATCATCCCCTTTCATGATTAAATGTATGATATATTCATACAGCAATTACTATCAATGTATTTGGGAGGTGAAGTTCAAAATTTTACTTTTTATACCAAATAGGAGACAGTTTCTCTTCATTTGTGAACACTGAAAAGAACTGTCAGAAATGGAAATAAAAGGGAAGCAAGAGCTATTGGTGTTTCCAAATGTCATCTGCTCTGTGTGGTCATTCAGAGACCATCCTATCACTGTGATTACATATCCAGTGACAGAGATCTAGACAAGAACTCCAGCAATCCAAACCAGAGGCATGCTAGACTTGAACAGTACTGTGCAAAATAGCCTGTTGCTCAGCTCCTGTTGCTCAGTGACTAATACAGATATTTAAAGAGCATTCGCCAATGAAACAGCCACTCTACAGACATCCTGTCAGAGATTCCTATTGAAACAAGAACAGCATTTCCTCACAAGCTTCTATATCCAACTGTCCAATATTCATTTTAGCAACATTTCTAGCTCTTGAATTTTTCTAACAAGCTACTGAAAGTTAAATTCAGTTTCACAAAATTACAACCCACAACCACTAAGATATAATAATGCTAACATTAACAGTGAATCTTATTCTAAATATTAAAAGGGACCATGCTCTTAAAAATAAAATCCTTGTATATTTACCTAGTCACTTGAAATCTTGAAATCAGAGGTCACTGAAAATGTACTAAGTTTAAGTCTATTTTTCTGACATCAAATGTAAGGATGGTGCATTATAGTGTCCTTGATTCAGCTAGTTTTACCTGCATAGGTAACCGGTGTCTTTCCTGTGGCAACTGATAGTCTACCTCTCTTCTATAGAAGTGACTGTGCTCGAATGGCTTCAGCTTGAACAGACTAAAAATAAAATACTGTGTAACACTTCCTAGGAGAATAAAGACTTTATACATAAAAGCATAAATGAAAAGAAAGTTCATTACATATGGAAATTTACAGATAGATTTACTTTAGAATTTAAGTTCCCTTTTATTTTAGGCTTATCTTATTATAGTAAGTTCCATGTACACTCAGCTTCGAAATGGGGATCAAACACTATAGAATTGCTATTTGCCATCTTACTTGACCTAATGGTAAATTTTTGTTTTCAATGTGATGTGATATTATTACTGTTCTAACAAAGGTGTATCTTAAGGAAGATGTTTCTGAAAAATAAAATGCTGACTGACTAGGACACAACTAGTTCCATCTTCTTCAAAATTCCCTCCAAAGTGGACTACTTTCTATCAAAGCCCTTCATTACTCTAGACTCTGGTAAGAGATTAGTATTTTGTAGTCCATTATGTCAAAATTGATCACATCTGAATGTCTTTTAAATGGCAGTATACAATTTAGAAACTGAAATGTATCAGTAACAGTTTGGTAATTTCTTAATTAAAATTTTTTATTGTAAGACACATGAATTAAATTCTTTAACTTTTAGAAAACTAGCCAAAATAAAAATTATTTATTGCAAGTGGCCTGAAAAAACAAGGGTGTGTGTGTATGTCTTTCTCTATGTGTATATGTATGTGTGTGTATATATATATATGTGTGTGTGTGTATACATATATATTAAAATATATGACCATAAATTTGTTTTAAAAAAAACAGCAACTATAAAACCTCAAAACCTAAGACTAAAAACCTAGGACTTAGGAGACATAAGGAGATGCTAACACAAATCAGCACTGGTTGCTCTATAATGCTATAGTTTTAGGTGGCTTTATTTCTGATATCATGACAGGATGGTGAGGACTCTATCCAAAGAGAAGTTAATCTGTTACTTGCTGCACTATGGTTGATCCATATAGATGCTATCATCTGACTTTCCAGCTTGGGACTATCTGCACAGACGTTACTTTTTGCACAGCATATATTTTTGCAACAAACAATTTCTTGATTGTCATCAAAACATTAGTCTTAAAACCCAATGAATTAATTTTTAAAGAACCATTCTTAGAGTAGCTAAGATCTTCTCTGGGTTAGAGAGTTGGCATGCATATTCACTTCAACATATGGATTTATTAGTAGACAGATCCCAGGAAAAGGAGTAGAGTGGATTCAGCACTAAATAGAAGGGAAATCTGTCATCGTGATGTAGTATGACTAACTACTGGAATATAACTATCAAATGACTATGGACAGCAGAAAACAGGCCCATTCTGAACTGAGTATCTTCCTGAGCAATCTTCTCAAAGGCCTGTCCCATTAAGTTTTCATTGTTGAGATTAAGAAAAATCTTTTCTAGGAGCAAGGTCTATACCAGAATAAGTTTAGCAAGAAAAATGGGTATTTGTGTGATCTCAGTCAACCGTACTATCCTGCTGGTTCCACACCCTTTACTCTCCCCCCTACTTGGTCCTGCCTGAAGAAAACTGGGCTACATTAAGAAGGAAGAGAGGGAAGGAGGGAGGGGAGGGAGGGAGGGAGAGAGGGAAGGAGGAAGAGAGGGAGGAAGGAAGGAAAAGAAAACCAACCTATAAAGGGCAATGCTTTGCCTGTATTAAAAAGACTGTAATGAATTCTCAGCCGGCAATAAAATATACAATCTTTCTAAAACATAAAATGATACACAGACAGTATTATTTGAAGTTTAAATGGCTGTGTATCTGCTCAAATGATTTGCATTTCATAGTAGTACCCTGTGCTCCAGATGAACTAACCTAAGTAATATCATAATCCATGACAAGCTGCTTGTAATTTAACAAATCTAATAAAAGAAATTAAAATATCTTTGAGACTTAGGTTTTGTTTTATGTTACTATTAATTCATATATGAATGAGTTGGCTTTCTCTTATAGTTTAAAGCAGGCACAGAACTGTTTAAATGTGAATGCTGAAATGTGGATAAAAAGCAACTCTGCCAGAGTTACTTTATCATCTTTCTTTTTTTAATAGTCATTGAAGGCCACAGAGGGCTCCTATTAATTTTATATGGCTCTGCTTACATATATATCATAAATTGCAAAGCCAATGGGAAAAAAAACCATCACAGCAGAATTTTACATTGTGAGATAATCTATGACCACTCTGGAAGAAATAGCTGTGCCAGAATCAGCCCAACTTCACAATCCCACCATTTCAATACATCCACTTTTAAAAGAACTAATGATTTTGCTCCCTATCCTTCTGCATTAGAACACTGCCTGGGTTTTGGGTCTAGTCAGCCTGCCTATAAAATTCCAAAATGAAGATTGACAGTGTGTGACTTTCAAAGCCTTGCTTTGACCCTCGAAATCCTATTATTATGTGAATAGAGTCCATGCATATGCAAATGCACATGCATGGCATGCACACACAAAGAGACAGACTGAAAGACAGACAGAGACAGAGTGATCAAGCGAGAGAATGAATGAGCAGTCACATGTATACACAGAAAATGATAGGATTAAGGAAACCCTATGCCTTTATCTGAAGAGCACTGTTCACAGCTTGGTCCTACAATCAGTAGTTTGAACATGCAGATTGTTTTGTTCTTTTTCTTGCAGACATTATCTCATTTTTCAAATAGTAACATGATTGTTTGCGTGATTTCATCAGCCCCTTCAAACTTCCTCTGTAAAGCAAACTGAACAAAATACCAACACCAACACGGACGACGACGACAAAGCCGGAATACACTGCCAGGAGCTTCACCTTTCCCTTCTAAGTCCTACGGAGAAACAAAGGAGGCTAACACAGCAGCATTTCACAACGGATCATTGTTGCTGTGGACCAACACTTGATCACTGGGTAACGCAGTTGTCTCCCATGTCCTGAGCATAGCGGTCTGATATTGTAGTCCTTAATTCATCAATGTCCCTCCGTAACTGGCACACATCCGAGAGCTTTTTAGTGAGCGCTTCTGGGCTGTGGTCATTTTCAGTCTCTTCAGCTGAACAGTTCATTGCTGTGTAAAGAAAGTATGCAGAGAATGTCTCACCTTTCTGAATAGACATTTCATGATTCTTACCTTCATCATGGGAACATGAGGTTGTATAATGAATACCAGTGAGGCTTCGGTTCAAATTATACATCATTTGATATTAAATAGACCCTGCCTATGTACACTGCTAGTTAAAATGTATTAAATTCATATAGCATGCACAAATTCAGCATGCTTGGTAGATGGCAATATTAGCAAAGTGAAAAAGAATGTGCTCTCACATCTCTTTTCAAGCTCTACTAGAGTACTTAATTCTTTCCCATTGACAAAATCTGGAAATCATTTGCATAGAGAAGCTGTCTTAAATTTTATGATTATAAAAGGGGGTTTTACTGGAATGAGGACATTAGTCTCCAAAGATACAGCCAAAGTATTAGGACTACATAATCTCAGATAATTGAGTCAAATATAGAGAGTGGCCCGAGGTCTGACTAATGGGGGCGAGGCTCCGGTCAGCGAGCTTTCAATCACCTACTCCAGTTTCTCCTCTTAAGCACGTCCCAGTAAAGAAGCAAGAAAACTATGAAATAAACTCCTTCTACCTCCAGCATAGCAGCCAAATAACTGTTAAACACTAACGAACATTTGCCATGATCAAGGTGTGACACTGGATAGAGAAGTCAATGACTTATCCTCAATGCTTTCTAAACAATTCCATAGACAACTGAACGTAGAGCATACTGTAGATGACCCACCACTACCCAAAACATACAGAGGCACAGACAAAAGATACAGAGAGCTAACTAGAGAAATGGCTGGGACTTGTTTACTGGTGGGCCATCAAAGCACAAAACAAAGCAGTCTGATAGAATCTGAGAAACAAGACTAGTGCCTAGCCATAAAATCGTAGAACATGAATTACATGTAAGAGACATAAGAACCAAGCTACAGAGATGGCAGAACCTATTCTATCTATTATATATGAGTATATTAGGAAAATCAGTTTGTGGTTTGGACAAAACACTGGTAATAATATGAAAAATGGGTAGAGGAAGGAGGATGAATACGACAGGTAATAGTCCAGTTCAGGTTATGTGAGTCTGAATTAACTCTGATACAGTGGAAGGAGTAAGTATCAGCTCTAGCAGAGCTCAATTGTCACCAAGTTGAGTGAGGGTCGGAGACTGGGAACAGCTTACAGAGGAAAAGGCAGGTAGGGAATGGTGGTGGTCATCACCATGAGGAGTGGGACTAGTTGGGGCAACTAGTCATGCTACATTGGGGCAAATAGTCATGCTATTTCAGTCATGCTACATCTCTGATGCCTAGCTGAATATATAGAGAGAAATAGCTGACTATAATCCAGAGACCAAAGATGCCTTCTAGACAGGGTAAGAGATCAGTATCTCTATGGGGGATATTGTAATAACAGAAAAAGATGTGAGAAAACAAAACAAGTATTCAGAAAGAATAGCGACTAAAAGTAGAAACAAATGAAACCCCCACTGACTAATAGTCCTTGTGTTCCCCAATATGATTTTTTTTCCAAGACAGAGTCCCCTTATGTAGCTCTGCCCATCCTGTAACTCACTCTGTAGACCAGGCTGGCCTTGAACTAACAGAGATCCACTTGCCTCTGCCTCCCAATAAGAAGGTGGCAGAGAAGTCTATAGAATATTGAGGCTAAGCAGTCATAAAGGTGGAAGTAGAACTTGGAGAATGATGTCATGAAAACCAAGGAGGCAGAGAGAATTTTAAGAGAAGGGGGGTAGGTCTGCCAAGAGATAACTGAAGGAATCCTGAGACAGCAAATCAAGTGAATGCACGGGTTCTTGACAAAGCAGCTGGCTGGACAGAATTTCACAATGCCGAAGGTAAGGTAAGGACTCGGAGTGTGAACCTGAAAGCCGGAAAAGAGCATCCACTGGGGGTTAGTGTGGTGCAGGTGCTCAGAGGCTTGAACCTCCATGGCATTCAGATTAGCATAACTCTATCTATGTAAAGGTTAATAAATGCTGTACTAAAATGCAGATTATAAGATAACTGAAGGGAAACCAATTTCAAATCACTGAAGTCTTTTATATGTGAACTTCTGGTTCTTCCTCCAAGAGACCCATTCTATCATCTGGCATCATCTCTAGGATCCATGAGACCTTGGCAGTCCTTCAGTCTATTCAGCCACTTTTCTTCCCTGTGTTCCCACTGTTCTTCGACCACATCTCAATGACAGCACTTACTTCACTGATCTACTCACTCACTTGTTTAATTATCTGCACTGACAGGACCAAACTGAGCACCCACACCACTGGGGTGTCTGATAGTCACTGACTAATACTGACCAGTGTTTGTCACATGCCTACACTAAGCATGTGAACAAACCTCCCTCGATGAAGGGAAGGTCAAATTCTGCTGACCTTGCTTAATACAAATATGTTTCATTTAACAGGTGACATTCTTTAAGAGCATTCATTTTAAGCTAAAAATACCTATTATGAGGTAAAACAGTAGAATATTGTTTGGAGAAAATAGAAATATTCTCTTGTCACATATGAACCATACTTAGGCAAGCATTCGCTAGAACGTGTTCAACATTAGAATGTGTCCAACACAAACTTTTTAATGTAGCCTTACCCTGTTTTAAGCTTTTTATTTATCTATTTCTTCTCTGTTAAAAAGACACCAACAAGACAATATTTTTTTCCTGGGAACTACACAAAGAGATGGGCATCTCTACAAAAGGAACTCCCAAAGGAAGGCTCACATCACTTTACTACTGCGGCAGCTCTTACACAATCTCAGGCAGAAGGGGAAAGAACTGAGACAGAGGAGAGGGGATGTCACAAGAGAGGAGCAAAGCCATGTGTGGCCAAGGCAGCACATCTGTGGGAGAGACTCTGGCTCACGGTCAGCCACAGGACACACAATCCTTACAAAAGCAACGAGTAGTATCTTACAAATATTCTAGCAGCTGATACACAGCTGACCCACTCGCCTGTGTAAATGCCACAGAAAAGCAACAGCAGGGATCCTTACTGTTAGCAGAGCAAATGGGAATGCCTGCTAACTAGCACTGTGGGCACACATTCGCAGACGCAGTGTGGGGAACATCTCTAGGCATTCTGCAACTATGCCCTTGTGGCTTCCCTTCTGTCCGTTTCGTAATGAACTGGTCAGAGGGAAACCTAAAACCAGCAACCGAGTCAGAGACTTATAAAGCTAAAGCAAAGGAGAGCACAGAGCAAACATGGGAAGGGCAGTGAGAATAAAGGAAGGCATCGGCACTTACATCTGATTCCCAGTAACAAGGAAAGGTTAGGCTCCTTGCCCTGAGCTCGCTGATTGAGAATACTACACAATGCTTTCAAGTCAAACAAACAATAGGACATTTCCTTGAAGAGCTGGTCGATCACAGTCAGATCAAAGAGCGGCCACTTAGAAAGGAGGCTCTGCAGCCCAGACTGCTCTGCTTCCTGGTCCTGGTCCAGTAATGAGAATGTCTGTCCTATTTGTCTTTGGTTCTGCAGTGGATAAAAGAAAATAAAAAGCCATTTGTTAGAACTGAGAAAAGGTATTCAAAAGTCATACGGATTAACATTTTCCATGAAGTCTACAAACAAGTCTATTATCAAGCATCATAGTGTATTTATGTTAACCAAACTCAATCTCACACCGTCAGTACAAAATAAACACTGACCTATATTTACAGGTCTGACTGCTGTGTGTGCCATCAGATGCCCATAGTAAACAAAGGGAAGGATCACACCCCAGCAGCCTTGGTTCTCAGAGTTCCTTCACTAACAAGCAGACTAGCTATGTATGCATCCCCCACAATGTAACCCATTTGGATGAAAAGAACAAGGATACCTTAAACCTCATTCCATGGTGTTGTTAAGTAGCAGAAGTGACTTGACTATACTGGAACTCTTTCTTTCTTTCTTTTTTCATGGAAAACAAAAGCCTTTTTCATACAATATATTCTGATCACTTTTCCCCGCCCTGAACTCCTCCTAGATCCTCTCCATGTCCCCTCCCACCCACCCAACTCGAAGCCCTTTTTTCCTTTAAAACACACACACACACACACACACACACACACACACACAAGACAAACAAAACAAGAAACTCACACACACACCAAATCCCCCCAGAACAGAAGAAGCCCTCCCAGAAGCCAGAGATCCAAGTATACAGGCAGAAGACCACTAAGACAAAGTGCTCCAGCAACCCAAGTGAGACACAAAGTCAACAACAAAACCACTGGGTGTGTTTCCTGACGGTCATCTACTCCGGGGCCTAGCGGGAGGTGTGGTTAACACACCCAGGGAGACTCCACTGAGAAAACCGCAACTATTTAGTTTTGAGAAAAAAAGTGCTTATGTTTTCATATGCATGGAATTACATTTTATGATTTAAGACGCAAAGAAATATAAATATGTCATGAAAGGGAAATGCTAGCATCTCAGAATTGTTTGACTAGAACTGGAAGTATCAGCAAAGATTCATGAGTTACCTTCAGAAAATGCTATTCTTATCTCCAAAACTATTTCCCCCTCCTCACCCTGAAAATTGCTAGTGAAATTTAACAGGATTTCCAACTGGAACTGCATTTAAGAATAACTAATCAAGCCGGGCGGTGGTGGCGCACGCCTTTAATCCCAGCACTCGGGAGGCAGAGCCAGGCGGATCTCTGTGAGTTCGAGGCCTGCCTGGTCTCCAAAGTGAGTTCCAGGAAAGGCGCAAAGCTACACAGAGAAACCCTGTCTCGAAAAACCAAAAAAAAAAAAAAAAAAAAAAAAAAGAATAACTAATCAACTGGGGTGGTAAGAAAAAGATGGCTTTTATATATGACTGCTAACTCCTACAGGTAAAGGAAATGGAGGACATGTGAAAAACTAACACTTTCAAATCATCTACTTATGTAGGCAATGAACTTGGGCAGAAGCTAAAGCCATCAAGAAAACAGATGCTGGCAAACTGCATATTCACCCCACTCCACAGATCACCTGCTGTTTGTAGTGGCCGTACCTTTATAACAAGAAGGCCAGGCTGTCACCACCTTAACCTAGAGAGATTAGTATCTGCATGCCACTTGGGAAGGATAATCAAATACTGTACAGTGTCAGCAATACAAAGTGTCCATAGCAAAAACAACTGACACGAATTTCATATAGCCTTTAGCTCTACCAACTAGCTTACTAGAAACAGAGGGTAAAGACCAAATGGTACCATTAAGGAAGCAACTGGACAAATCTAAAGGGTGTGACAATCTGTAAGTCTATGAGATGAATGTGCTTCTAGTTTCTTCAAAAGGACAGTAACATGGGAAGAACGGCACCTTGGATTTATAAATGCACGGGTAGCCCTTGAAGGAATAATGTCTTCCACAGCCACTGAACAAATACTTGGTGAAGTGGGCAAGGTGAATACAGACAAGACTATTATCAACATCAAGGAGTGATCATTTTGATGGGCATGATAATCGTACTGTGGTTATGTAAGAAAACGTCCTCCACTTCAGGAGGTTCCCATGTACTGCATATAACATGTCCTTAAACACAGGTCGGGACAGAGTGTGATCTGCAGCAGCTGCACTGAAGTCCCTTGAGGACTGTGTTCATGTTCAAGATATGCCTGCTTTGTGCACTCTGGGCCTCAGTGCATGTGTAACATTTGATTCTACCTAGTTAAGTCATGAAAACTGTATAAAGCCTGTCTTTTTGTTAGAATTTTCTTATGAAGCCTGATAATTTTATTAATCAACACATCAAAGTCAAACCTCCGGTTTGAACATGTCCCACATCGAACATGCACAAAGCAAGCACTGACTTTAAAGGGGTGGAGAATTGGGGTGACTCACTTGGAGCAGTGCTTCTGTTACCCTGTGGAGGCTGCCTTCTTTCCTTCCTAGCTCCCCCACCATGCTCTTTGCAGACAGCTTCTCTTTACAAAGTCTCCCTTGCATAGACTAAAATGACAACAATGTCAAAACTGTAGAGCAAATAAAAGTCACATGTCCGCCTAGCAGACTCCAATACTTCAGATCTTCTTGCCTCCCTAGTCCCTTCTATAACAAAGTTGTCACCTCTAAAACAGTTCACATTAGATCCAAAGAATAGGGAAGCAATACCAAAGAAGTTTTTAACCTGTCTAAAACATGTCAAATTGAGCTTTCTATCTAGTGCTATACTACAAATAATTCCTATTTTATTAATTGGTGTTAGGAGTGTATTGGCAACAAAGTAATATTTTGTTACGTTTTTCTTATGCATGAAACAGTAGAATAAGACAGTTTTTAAAAAAAATTATTTTTAGCTAAGCTCCCCTTTCTTTTTAGACTGTCCTGAACAGTGAACATGAGCCCAACTCAGGCCAGAGGAAACTTTGAAAATTAATCTCCTTACTCCATTATAAAATTGAATATCCTGTAGATGACAAAGTACTGTGAAAAAAAAAACAAAAACAAAAACTCCTAGTGTGCCAGAGCAGCATCGAAGGCATCTTAGACAAATCTGAGCCACTCCAGCTGACTCCTACTGAAAGACCTTGTCATAAACTCAATAGTTTCCTAGGGTTCCTAGGTGTTTCTATCAACTTTCTCCCCTGTGGTTGGACCACGAAATCAATAAACTTATGACCAGGGAAGAGAATTCATTTTCCTACAAGTCTGTACTTATTCTTAATTACAACTGCTTTATACTGACTACCGAATAGCACACGCCCATTATGAATGTGTACCATCCTAACATCTCCGCATGTAAGAGAAAGAGAGGGTCACAGAAGCAGACTTAACACTGAATGTCAAGCAGTTTTGTAAGGGGTACATATTTAACTTACTATTTTTAAATTTCATTTGATAAAACTCTGAAAGACTATTTAATGACTTAAAAGTTAGGTAAAAATGAATCAAACCTTTGAACAAGTATATTTTATTTTCTTACACAAACTTGTTTTCCGTTCCCTCAAAATGCAGTTGACAATACAACCCCAAAGAAAAGCTCTCTAATTTTTTTTTCTGAAACTCCAACTGTTTTGTAACTTCATTTGACTGAATGATATATGGAGATTTATTATCTTCTTGGAGATTTATGCTTCCTGGCCAGACAAGATTATTTATCTATACTCCAGAATTCAATTGATACTTTCTTAAGATACATGGCTTTATTAGAATTATAGAGAAAACTAGCACAGATAGACTCTTTAAAGCTCACATTTTAACAATAAAAACAGAGCTTAAAGAGGCTATTTTCACAATGCAATCCCTTAAAAGCCTAGTGTTTTGCCCTCTGATCAACTCAGAGCCATGTTGACTAGGAATGACTAATGTGTATCCATGTAAAACTGAAATTAAGAGAGATGCAAAACAGGCAGACTTTTCTATCAGGACCTGGAGGATTTAGCAATAGTGTCACAAGAAGGAAAACTGCAATAACCTCAGGCTCACGGGTCGTACTGGCTGGGTTTCAGGAAGCCCCGCCCGCGGGAGGGAGAGTGAGTCCCCACTCTCCTGTCTGCTTCCAAGGATGACTCTAGCTCCGGTGCTGAAGCTGCTAGACCACAGCACCTCATCCACCACAGCAGTCAATCTCTCCTAAATTGTATGAAGACGTGTCTACATAAGGGTTAGGAGTGGAGTAACGCTTTGTCTCAAGAGATGAAAGAACAAGCCGGGCGGTGGTGGCGCACGCCTTTAATCCCAGCACTCGGGAGGCAGAGCCAGGCGGATCGCTGTGAGTACGAGGCCAGCCTGGGCTACCAAGTGAGCTCCAGGAAAGGCGCAAAACTACGCAGAGAAACCCTGTCTCGAAAAACCAAAAAAAAAAAAAAGAGATGAAAGAACAAAATCCTGACTGTCATCTAGAGCTCCAAAGTCAAGCACGGTTCAGACAGGAATCAACATCATGCTTGTTTCCTTCTCAGTCACCCACCACTGAACAGAAAAAGGGTTGTTGAAGTAGTTCGGATATTGTACCTAGTGTCCACAAGGGCCCTTGTAATACTTTCTAGTGTTTATAAATACAAATGCACATTATATTTATTTTGATGTAAGAATTCATAATATCAATAGTTATTTTTCTATGCAGAAAACCTAGAAAATTTGATAGACATTTCAGCTAATTTGTTCTATCAGGAATGAATAATAAATGTTATTTCACAAAAAATTTTCAAGCAATTTTGAAATCTTGTGACTTTTAAAATATAATGCTACAAATAGTGGTTCCCTACTATTTATAAATGAATGATCCATATTTTCTGAAATAAATATTTGGCTGTTGTGAAATGCAGAATGCCAATCTGTTTGTGTTTCATTAGCCATGTTAAATTGATAAATTAAAGGACTGGATTAAGTTTTAAATGTCAAAAACCTTCCTTAAATTCCAGACTTAACAGTCTTAAGACTCTGCTAAGTTCATGACCTCTTGGCATTAACTATGAGTATTTCTGAAGTTGAAAAGTGGTTTTAAGTGTATGTGCTGTTTAGATATAAGAATCTAGAAATACACAAATAATTCATATGAAGGAAAGCTGTGCTTTTGTCAACAGACTCTACATAATCTGGAACCCAACTTAAAAGGAATCATTTGAAAAGAAAAACATACTAGTATTACACACACACACACACACACACACACACACACACACACACACACACGAATGCATGTGCACACATACATACACACATGTCCCACAAGAGTTACCCAAACAATACTACTTCGTGTGATTATCTATGAACAAATTGTTCTTTGTACTAGGTGATACATCAGTGAACACAGCCAAAGCTGTTGGACTTTGTGGAATTTTTACTAAGAAGAAAAAGACGAAATAAATTATAGCTGGATAATATTTTATATTAGTTTGTTTACTGCTGTAGAGAATGAACAAGAACATGGTAGGAAAACTGATACTGAAATCTCAAAATAGGGGACAAGGGTCCATGGAAAAGCTGATACTGATGCAGAGGTTTGAAGTGATCAAGGGACTCTGTCGGCCAGCTACCGAGAGAGTTACAGTCGGTGCAGAAATGCTGGGGCACCTATTGCCTTCTGTTTGAGTAAAGGACAGTGGGGGAACAAAGGCATGGTGACTACAGTTACAGAGCAAGGCAGGACTCAGAAGAGTGTTACAGGCATCATACATTTATGGGAGAACTTGGATCATTACTTTGGATAAGAGAAACTACTGATGAGCTCTGAGCAGAAATACGTGATCTGATTTCTGTCCAATAGTATCACTCAAGAAGAGACAGACTGAGAACACAAGGGTAGAGGCAGGAAGAGCAACCCCACAGGAGAAATAAAAATAGCTTGGATGATGCTGAACAGGCAGAGGGTGGAGAGGGATATATTTTAAAGGTCATGGAATTTCCTGAGAAACATGTGCTAAAAATTAAGGTTAAGTTCAGAACTGGAAGGTACGGCAGGGTTTTCAGTGGATTTTTTTTTTCAAACAGTTTTGGTGTTCTTGTTTTTAATGTGTTGTGTCAAGTGTGTTCACTAGTGTGGTAATACTGAACAGGAGCCTGGACACACAAATATGAAAGGGAGAATTCTGAGTTGGAGACACAAACGGGGGGTTTATTGGATTATATCATAAAGATTCTGAATTATATTAGAGAAATACTTGCATACCCATGTTTATTGCTGTCTACATGCACATCAACAGATGAATAGATATGAGAAAGGGTGGTACATAAACACTCTGGAACTTTACTTGGCTACAAAGAAAAATGCAATTGTGGCATTTGCAGGAAAATAGATGGAACTAGAAACTATATTAAGCAATGGGACCCAGAGTTAGAAAAACAAGCACTACATGTTTTATCACATATTTGGGTCTTACATTTTAGTTTTTGTGAGAACCCATGTGAGCATGGATATAGGCAATGAGACAGGGGAAAAAAACATAAGAGGGGAAGGAGGTCTTAAGTAAAGGGAGAATAAAAAAGGGAATCAAATCCATGTGACATGACTTTCGTGAGTAAACTACATACTAAGCCTATCCAGGACCTAGACAGACACAATTTATAAAAGAGATGCTAAGGGCAAAAGAGAAAACATAAGCTATCACTTGAAAACATAACAGAAATTAATGAATATACTATCTGGGCCAAGATATTTAGAAATAAACACTTTATTAATTTGATTCCAGTTTTCTTAAAGAAATAAAAAAAGGTATGTTCAAGTATTTAAGGTAAAAGAAAAAATGGCATGAATCACATTCTTCTACATACTTAACTTACATGCAATAATAATATATTTACATGTGACTAAAGATTGGAATAAAATGGAGTATGCAGATTTTAATTTACATAAATAAATACTGCATTATCATAATGTGAACAAATGTATGTAACATACATAAACTGCCAGGTATCACGGGCTCAAGTTTCATGAAAAAAAATTGATGTGACATGGCTCAAAAGTTAAGAGTGATGACCACTTTTGCAGAAGACCCAAGTTCAGCTCTCAGCACCCATTTCAGGTGGCTCACAATCACCTGTAACTCCAGCTACAGGGGACCTGACACCTTCTTCTGGCCTCTAAAGGCCTTTGCATTCATGTGCACAAGCCTACACACAAATATTTTTAAAAAATAACATCTTTTTAAAAATTCATGCATTGATTATTGTAAATTTAACGAAACCTTGCTAGATCCACTTTTTGGAAGCACCTAATAGTTCCGTGGTTCTAACGTGTAGAACAACAGAAGCTCTGTTAAGAAACATAAAGGTCATAACCTTTTGGGATCAATCAACCCATCATTGAATTCTTGAACATTATTTAAATCATAGATCAATCATTTAACACAGGCAACAGACAACAGAATGCACTTAATTCTGATACATGAGCCACTGATTCCAGGGTCAATGAGGGTGATATGGCTGTGACGATTGTTATGCAATGACCAGAGTTCATTCTCTCATAAGGCTATCTGGTAGTGGGTCCCCTCCCTTCCTTACTGATCCATGGGGATCCCTTCCCAAAGCTACATATTCTATCAACAAAGATGACCTTTCTCACAGAGGACCTTTGTTTTCCCTAGGGTATATGAGTAACTGTGTTCCCTGCTAGAACCTCCAAACAAGCTCTCAAAGTATTGTTAGAATTAGGATGTATGATTCTAAAAACTTCTTCAGTAATATCTGTCCAATGGCTTTCTGTCATACAAAGAGTAAAATCTACACACTGGTCAACTTGTGCAGGTTACTTTCCTCCATCACCTTCACCCCATTTCACTGCTGCAATCCCCTCTAAGACAGCAGCCTTCCTGCTGGTACTGGAACACGCTGGACAACTTTGGGCATCCGTTGCTTCCTTTCCCTAGCTTGTGCTATGGTTCCCCCTGGTTATCCTCATTGAAGACTCTTCTCAAACATTACTTCCTTTACAAAACTTCCATGGTCACCCTTTCATGTGGAGTCCCCTCTGTCACTGCCCTCTATCCTACTTATGTTTGTAACATAAAAAAAAAAAATAGGACTTGATGTTTAATTTCCATTTTTTCCAACCCAACCCATTAGACTGACTCGAGACTTGGTTTGCTCACTAACGAAATTCAAGAACTCTGTCCACCATACAGGTAAGGGCTCCATAAGTATCTGGCAAATAAATAAAGGAATTAAAGACCCATTAGCTTCCAAACTTATATAGTATACATTATGTGTCCAGAGTTTTGATGAGTTCTAATTCCTCAGCTGAGCTACCAGAGTATAAACACGTAACATGCTATCATTTGGTAATACAGAAAGAGCAACAGTGTTATTAGGAGGAGAGGGAAACTAAACAGAGCACTGTCAATTCTACCTAAAGGCTGGGGACCATGTTTCCATGCTGTATTAAATACATATTAAATATGCTGTATTAAATCATGCTCTGTAGAATCTTCACAGCTGAGGAGGTTTTGATATATGCACATTCTTAGAAGGGCATAGGCACTTAGGGGAACTACAATTTTTACTCAAATTTACTGAGGCATCATGTGCACATATACAAGCATGGTATGCATGCTCAGGATACATAGGTAGGAAGGAACTATAAAAACAGATTGTGGGGATATCATACTTAGAACCTATTGTTTAACTGATACATAATAGAAGTATTCTACAATGTTATTTGTAGAATAGAATAGATGTAGACACTACATCATTTTTGTAATTGGTGAGCATCACCTAACTAGCACTGTAGGCACTACAGTACAAAGGTGGTAGGGGAAGAAAATCAGAAAACAAAACAGGAAAGACAGCGATATTAAAGATCTCAATATCAGGTAGTACCAATGGGACATTGAGGAGAACATTATAGACTTCTGGAGAAAATTTGATGGAGGAGAAGAACACAAAATGGGTAGAGTTGGGTTGGGAATATGTTTCTAGATGGAACTAGTATATGAAAATTAAATGATACGTAGACTAACATCATTCCATTCTCTCTCATGATTAGATTTGACAACCTGAATCAAATGTATTCTGTACCTGAGAAAGATTATGGCCAATTACAGAAGGGAACGGCAAAGAGGAGAAGAGTCTTCAAATGCCTTTGGAGAACTGGTTCACCAAATTAGTAAATTCTGGTATTTCACACTGCATACATGTATATTATGCATTCTGCTCAAATTAATAGTACATAATTTATAATTATCTCAGGTACTACTAGTATTATATTTTCATACAGATATACATGTACGCTAATACTTTTGGGTAATATAGGCAGTAAGTGTAAATTAGCATACAGATACACTAAAATATGTACAAAATATTCCTTACCTGAATTTCTAAAATCATTCTGTTAATTTCATCCTGCTGGCTCTCTATTATCTAAAACACAGCAAATAAATTAGTCTGAATCTTTTTCTATTACTTTAAAAAAGCATCAATACCTCAAGAAAATTCAAAAGAGAAGAGTTTATTTTTAAATGTCTTTATTTTACAGAAGCATTCATAGTTAAATATCCTTTAAAGTGCAAGATGACTTGGAGCACCCATAAGTAAAAGTGAAATATTTTCCTGTAATTCCTAATGAAATTTTTTTATTTATAAAAATAACTTTGAGACAGACTTCAAATAATTTAAGGGAAAATATCTCCTTTTGTTTTGGATTTAAGTTTAAATAAGTTATAATATATTAAACTTCTACTTTCTAAACCAAAGCAAGCTATTTTATAAGCTATTAAATATCACTAAAATTATAAACCACATAGAAAACTCTAAGATTCACGTACTCAACAGGACAGATCTGACCTCTGCTCTCACAGCGTCCACTCACCTTACTAGCAGTTGCATTCTGCTCTCTGAGATTATCATTTTCACTCTGAAGCTGTTTTGCATCTAACATGGGAAGGCGGATTCCATCTTCAAGGCATTTTTCTACTTTTTGTTGTAAACTGTTATTTAGAAAAAAACAATTTCATGAAGAAATATTTTAAATCAAATAATTAAGATTCATAGAAAATATACAAATAGCTATGTATTTGCAGAAAAAGAGCCCATAACTAGATAGAGAAGCTGGTCATCATTTTAAAAATGGCGAATCTGAAGTCAGAGCTGCTTATAGTATGGCATCCCTACTTCCCACTGAAGTCCATCTCATAAAGCTGAACTCTGTAATCTAAGCCTGTTCCTTCCTTCTTCCCTACATGAGCATTACTTTACACACTGGTTCAGTAGAGTATTACTTTACCAAGATGAGTAGGGTGGGGAGATTAAGAACGTGGATATATATTCCTGCCTTTTCCTGTGCATGGTGAAACTTTGGTTGTAGGGATTGCTGTTTCCAAACCAACAGAATTATTTTCCCTTCATTAATAAGAACGTGGCTCTACAATGCCAACAGCTTGCTCAGGGTTGTCATGCGGTCTATGACAAAGGAGGCTCTTTTGGCATATTAAAAACCAGTCAGTTTCTTCCAGTGCAGTCTCATTGGGTAGATCAACCCCACTTAAGGACAGACTCTATGCCTAGGAATAGCTGGCAACACAAAACAAACTCAATGGTATTCTTTTAGGCTTTTCGTCTCATTTAGCTTTGCTTGGGCATTTTTTTATCTTAGCCATCTGTTGCTTGTTTATTTTGATTTCCGTGTGTGTGTATGTGTGTGTGTGTGTGTGTGTGTGTGTGTGTGTGTGTGTGTGTGTGTGTTTGGGTAGGAAGGTGAGAGGATCTGGGAGGAACTGAAGGAGGGAAAAAAACAACCAAAATATATTGCAGGAAAAAAGCTTTCTCCATTAAAAAAAATAAAAGATACAGGGAAAGGAGGTGTTAGCCATTAGAATGGAAGATTAGTGACTGGTAAAAGCAAACCATGTCATTAACAATAACAACCAACACCAAACAATAACAGCTGGGGGGAGGATTATTCTCAAGAGTTGCAACGTCTTCCAAGCATGGTAATGCATAATTGGAAACCTTGCACTTAGAAGGCTAGGATAGAAGGACTGCTGTGAGTTCTAGGTCATCCTGAGCTAAATAGTGAGTATTAGGCCAGCCAGGGCTACATATGGCAAGACCTTCTGTCAAAACAGACAAGCTGAAGATTTTGGTTTTTCGCTTTTCTTTCTTTCTTTTTTCTTTTTTTTTTTTAAGCATTATAGCAATTTGAATCCGTCTTCTTCAATAAGAAGAAATGACACTACTTAGGTTGGGGGGAAAGGACTGATAACACCAGGTGGCAGAATAAGGGCTTTGATGTATTCATACCTAATGGCCTCAGTGATCATTTATGTGGTACTGATGTGGTGTACTGCTTTGTGATACATTGCTGACTGTTGTAAGGTACTTACTTTCTCAAACTAGAATTGTATTTGGCCAACCTGGTGTAAGACACTATGTTCCGTGTACTTAACAGCATTACAAAGAGGATAAAACGCACTTTAAACATTAAAACCTTTTCGTTTGGGGGGATAAGTCAGTCTGTACAAGCTCACAGACCTGACTTCTATCGCCAAAGCCCACGTTAATAAAGTAAGCTCGGTAGCCAGGCTTGTAAACCAGCACTGGGGAGGTGGAAACAGGCAGGTCCCTGGAGCTCATTCGCTAGCTAGCCTCACTCAAGTCTCTGACCACCGAGAGACTCTATCTTCAACACCAGGGTGGATAACTCCAGAGGAAGGACACCAGAAGCTGACCCCTGGCTGTCATACACACCACACCCACCCACATGCACATACAAAACCTTTAAAAGGTAAAGAAGAGCCAGCAATAAGGAGGGAATGAGCCACATTGCTGCACACTACCAAGTTTCCTGTCATGCATTCATGTTTGGATTATGTAGCAAGGCCATTTCCAAAAGTAAGAAAGTTTTTGAAAAGTGGAACTAACTTATGCATTATTATATATTTTACTTTTTCATTTCTAATGAAGAATTTTACTGGATGGATTTCTTAAAAATTAAAAAAAAAAGATTTAGAAACATTATATAAAATGTAATGATATCATTCGTAATCATATATACATCTGAAGTTCCTTCAGAATATAAGAAATTTCCTAGACCCAAGTAAATACCATTACTATCCCTCAACATTAAGTGAATCCACTGCCAATATAAATACTGGAGAGTTAGCCGGGCAGTGGTGGCACACGCCTTTAATCCCAGCACTCGGAAGGCAGAGCCAGGCGGATCTCTGTGAGTTCGAGGCCAGCCTGGTCTCCAAAGCGAGTTCCAGGAAAGGCACAAAGCTACGCAGAGAAACCCTGTCTCGAAAAACCAAAATAAATAAATAAATAAATAAATAAATAATAAATAAATAATACTGGAGAGTTAAAAATAAGCTTTTACCTAAAAGCAAGAGGAATCTTTAAAGATATTATCTCTGTCAGCCTCAAGATCAAATTGAAAGTGGAAAATGTTTTTTGGGATACATTATACTAATCTTTGCAAATCAAGCATTTGTGGCTCTGTGTTCTATAAAACCCTAACAAAAGAGAACATAGAAAATGCCACAAATCTCCACAAGCAAACATGGGATAAAACAGCACTCTGTAATCTCCCACAACTGCTACGATGGCTCTAATATCCACAGTTTAAGTTTCCTCAATTACAGCGGCTACGAAACAGAACTCATGCGCTGTTTTTATTTTTGTCAACAAAGAGAAAATGTTTAAATTAGTGAAGATCAGGAAGTACTTTTAAGACTAAAGAGTTGGTATAAATTATGGATTTCTAAAAAAAATTAAAATGCAAGAAAGAAAAAATACTAGGATAAAAATGTAAACTCCAAACTGTGACAGTTTTGGGAACTGACATCAAGAACAGAAATCAGAGAGTTCACTGTACTGAAATCCAAGAGAAAATAGTAAACCAAGTGATTTTCAGATTTCAGGATTTCTTGCACTCAGTTTTTTGCTGTTTTATTATTTGACTCTTTCAGATAGTTCAATCTATTTATGACTAATAACAAGAAGATTTAAAGGTTACAACAGAATATAAACTGATGCATGTAACAGTGTTCTAGGTTCATAATAAAAATTTCCATGTTTGAGCATAAGCTGAGGAGTCCAACAAATGCGAGTCACTGTCACTGGAGACTTGGATTGTAAAGTGTAAACCGCCGCAGATGCGCAGGTAGGTCTGGGAAGTACATGAAAATCAGCCATTCAGTGAGATGAAATCAAAGCCCATCAGTCCCCTACAGTGCACTCTCTAGGAAGGAGTGTAGTGTATCTTACAGGTTGCTTTCTGCTGTTTAGAATTTTCACTTGTCTTGATAAAAACCTTCAACTAAAGAGTTTGCAATGGTATTTTCAGACTTTAGTTGAGTTGACTTTCTTTGTTCATTCTTTTGCTATTTCCATCTAAAATTTTTGGCAAGATGTTGGTATAATGCTTAAAAATACCAAATCAATCAGCTTCAGTGAAATCATATTGCACCTTTCTAAGGTAACATTGATGATCCTGGCAAGTTAAAGAGCGTGAAGACATGAAAGGTCCCCTCACCTCTGAACAGAGGTCACCAGCTCCTTTTCCTTCTTCTTCTGGCACAGTAGCTGCATTTCTTTATCTTGACATTGCTTCTTAATCTCCTCAAGCTTCTTCTCTGTGTCTATCAAAGTCTCTTGCAAATTCCTGTTTTTTCCTTCAAGGACTTGCAGCTAAGGAAAAATGTTTACAGTTTTCATTGCATGCAATACTAAATATACTGCCACTAAAATTACTACTCTTCTCGGGGTTAGACTGTTCACTTACAGTCATTCTATATCTAAACAACTTCACACTGCCTCTTCCTTTATTTGAAAGAATTGGGAGAATGGATTATGAAGCAGAAGACTAGATAACATTGCTGAAACAGAAAGGTTCATAATTTTTCATTTTTTTTAAGTATGGCGAAACATAAAAAATATATAATTAACATCATAACATAACCATGTCTGCATGTATGACTCTTTACTATTAGGTACTTTCAGATTGTTATCATGACAATTCCCAGAACTTATCTTATACACCTGTACCCATTAAATTTCTTTCCAATTACTATTTACTCCACACCATGGCATCCTACAATACTACTTTCTATGTCTCTGTAAGTTGATTGCTTTTGGATCTCATACAATATAATGATACAATATTACCTATTTATGACTGGCTTATTTTACTATTCTTATTTTATTATAAAATGTTCTCCAGGTTTATCCACGCTGAAGAGTGTGTCAGGATTTCCTTCCTTTATAAGACCTAACAATAGTCCATTCTATACATGTACTATCTACTGTGTATCTACTCATCAACTGTGGACACCTTATTGGTTCTGTACTTTGGTTCTTGTAAATAACACTGTTATAACTGGGTCTATGAGCACCATGACTCTTGGCAGTGGCTATCCCAATGGGTGTTAGGCATTATGATCCCATGTGTTTAACTCTCTACTCTGCCTCTTTCTGCTCATGTATCCCCTATGGTCCTTTAGATCCTTTCTATATTTAATCTTAGTTTTATAATTTATAAATTAATTTTCTTTCCATATACATCCTGAAATTATATAAACAACTCTCAACTGAAGATGATTTTTACCTCCACAGACATTGACAAATGTCCATTGTTTGCGTTGGGAAAGAGTGCAGCACTATGATCATCTAGGAGGTAGAGGCCAGAAGGACTGATTACAAGAACTACTTCTCCTGCAGTGCACAAGGCAGACTACACAGAACAACTGCTCCCCACAAGGTGCTGGCGCCTAGACTGAGAACCTATGGTTTGGAAGGACTGAGATAACTGGGGTGAATCCATGTTTCAAGAAGCCTTCACCAGAACTGGTAAAGAGACTGAATGAGGTATTAAAAAAGGAAATAGAATATTATTAAAAAAGGAAAATAGTCAGAGGAGTGAAGAGAGATTACAGATCAAGGCATATTAAAAACTATAGCAGGATTAAGAACTAGTGAAGAAAATAAGCATCTATAAAGATACTCAAGCCTTGAATCCCAGAGAACACTGGACAAAACCAAAACTAGAGTGAATGTGGATATATAAGGTAGAGTAAACAGCTAGGTTTAGAAACTACCACCTTTTAAAAATAGAATAGAATGTTAGGGGTCAAAGAGATGGCTCAGCAGATAAAGGTGTTTTAAAATGCAAATCTGATGCCTGAGTTTCATACATGAAATCTACATAGAGATAGAAGAACAAAACCAATTCCACAAAGTTCCCTCTGACCTCCATACATACATCACACATACATACATACAATAAAAAAGTAGTTTAAAAACTGAACACTAAGTAAGACAGTTACCATGTAGGTTTATTACAAAGGTAATCACATACTAACAACAGAAGAGAGATTTATTTCTTCTTTTTGAACAGTTTTAAGTCAATTTATATCTTAGGAGCAGTAATTGAGTATGTAATTTCTAAGTAGCTAAATTTCTAAAACATTTTGCAAGCATTTCAAAGTTGCATGTTTAACCACGTTACCTGTAGACTCTGACTCTGTACATCATCTAGAGTTGGAAGATCTGCCAGGTACTTTTCCAAGGTCTCAATTCTTCTCTGCTTTTCTTTGTTTTGCTCAGATTCCTTCTGGCATTTCTTTTTCAGGCTGTTGATGTATCTATCTCTGGTTTTCAGCTAAAGGAAAACATTATGAATCCTCAATTGTTTTGAGTTACTAAAATTACAAAATCAATGTTTCATTCTTGGGTATCTTGAATTTATCAATGAGTCTCAGCTTACAGTAAAGATCACAAACTGAGTTAAGAGCTGCCTTGTATCATTCAAAGAGTCTTTCTCTTCTCCTCGAAACTTGTATAGGTCTGAAATAAGGAATCTGGATGATATCTGTTTGCTTTTACAGATGGCATTTTGAAATTGTACTAAGGCATCTGGCAGTAATGACCAAATTTTTATTACCTATACATGTACAAATTTGGATAAGATTATTCATTTCTTTATCCCGTAAATAATGTTGTGCTCATGTTGAAACTGCATTGAGTTTAAATTATGTTAAAATTATTTAATTATAACTCTGTATCTTAAAAGGTTATTAGGTACCAAAAAAGACATAGAAACAAAGCTACACATATTTCACATATTTTCTTAATCATCAAAGCAAATACTCATCTCTAGAGGACAAATTCTAATTTCTAATTTTCCAGAGCTATATCAAAATACTTTACATAAACTAAGAAAAGAAGATACATCAGTTATTTTGTTACTACAAGTTTGCAAAGCCAGGAGAACTCACCAAATATTTAGAAACAGAAAATGGGTTAAGTGAGCCAATTTATATACTTCAAGCAAAAATATTTTTATATTGTACCATAAGTGAATTTGTACCACATTTTCCTTCTTAAAATTCTAATGTAAAGGTGCCTCGCTACTGAGGTCACTCTAGGGTTGAGGTATTATGTGAAGTTAACATCTACTACAGAACAAGGGCAGATCATCTCAGTAAGCCCCGGTCTGTAGAGGTTTAACTGGAGATTTGACAGACTCATTTGACTCTACTAACTTTAACTTGCACGTCCCACATTCACAAACTCTTTCACAACTAAGAGCAATTACAAACAAACAACCCAGTCAATGAACAGGCCAATGAAATGAATCAACTGGCTATTTTCAAGAGATGAAGTAGAAATGGATAATAGAAGAAAACAAAAGGTTCAATGCCCTTAGCATGTAAGGGAAATGCAAATTAAAACTACTCTGAGATTAGATCTCACCCTGCTCAGAAAGGCTCCCATAAAGACAACGAATGACAGAACCACAACAAGGATGTGGAGGAAGTGGAGAAAATGTAAATTAGCCCAGCCACTATGGAAATCAGTATAGCAGTTATTCATAAAACTAAAAATGGAATTACGACTCAGCTGCTCCTGAGCATATACCTGAACGACTCTAAGTCAACACCCCACAGAGATACCTGCACATCCTTGTTTATTACAGCATTACCAACTGACAACCTATAGAATCATCCTAGGTGTCAATAAGCAGATGAATGGATAAAGACAATGTGATGTTTTAATACATACATACACACATATCACAAACTTTCTCTCTCTCTCTCTCTCTCTCTCTCTCTCTCTCTCTCTCTCTCTCTCTCGTGTGTGTGTGTGTGTGTGTGTGTGTGTGTGTGTGTGTGTGTGTGTGTAATGTTTAATTCAACCATAAAGGATGGGGTTATGTCATTTGAAGGAAAATGGATGCAAATGGAGATCATCCCATTAAGTAAAATAAGCCAGACTCAGAAAGATAACTACTGAATGTTTTCTCTCATTTGTGGATCACAGGTCTTTTATAGATACATAAAACCACCTATGTATGACATGAAATCTACCGATTCAGAGTAAGGGGCTCCAACTTACTAGCTTGAGTCAAGTGTCTGAAGATAAGCTTCACTTCATTCCTCAGTACTGTATGGTCAATGAGACCAAGAAACAAACAATTGGAATAAGGAAACGAAGGGTCACTGGTGTACACATCTGGTTTTAGAAAATTCACTACTAGTTAGAGAAGTATACTAAAGACTGTTATTCCTCAAGAAGATCCGTAAATCTCTGCCGACAGCACAAGTTTCTTCAAAGTTGGAGCATGTAGCACTAATCACTCTACTACAAATGCACAACCTGACAGAGCCCCTGGACTAGGGCAAGCGAGACACAAGCATGCTCTGCTGAAGAGAGCTGCTGATCCACCACAATCTCACACGAAGTACTCACCTTTTCCTCCAGCTTCTTCTTCTCCTCACTAAACTGGTGTAGTTTTTGTTTGAGAAACTCGTTGAGCTGTGAAACTTCCTTCTCAGTTGATGCTAGCTTTTGCTCCAGTTCTTCCTGGTGGGGATGGGACAGTGACTGCTCTGAAAATGGAGTCTGGACTGAACTGTTCTCATATTGTGGCTATTGGGAAAAAAAGAACAGCAGGTAAGTCTTCATAAGTTTACTTGTCTTGAACAAATAAAAACAAAATGGGGAGGGGTCACAGTGCAATAAATACCTAGAAGCTCTAAAACAGACTGTCCTCAAACTAAATCCTCGCTCTTCTGCTTCCTAAATACAGACCATGATTAAAGCAAATCAGTATCACTAAGTCTTGGTTTACTCATCTAAAAAATAGAAATAATAAAGCTATTTTGCAATGTTTTAAATAAGGTATGCAAGCTCCTAGCACACAGCAAAAATCCAATGGTTTAAAAGTATACTGAAAAATACAAATAATGTATTACACACCTTCATCCCATAGAAGTAAAATTTTTAGAGAAGTAATTAAACACAAACAAAAAGCTGGGTGTGGTGGTAAATTCCTGTAATCCCAACACCCTGAAAACTAAGGAGGGGTTTGGGAGACCAGCATGAGCTAGAGAGTAAAGACACTGTCTCAAAACTGCATGAACGTTTTCTTTACAGGTGATCATTCCAACTACTTAAACTCAATAAGCATTAATAGACTGGTTCTATAACTAAAAGTAAGATCCGTAAAGTCAGGCTTTTTGTCCATGGCAGGGTGTGACCATATACTTGTCCAGAATTGTGCCTGGTTCCATACAAGTGCCCAATGATAATCATAGAATGAAAAAAAAATAGTAGTGCTTCTTCCATTTAGAAAGAAATTCTCCTTTCTAAATTGATGGGAATTCTTCTATAAGAAAAGATGGGCCTTGAGGGGTGAAAATTTGGAAGGAATAGACAGAAAAATACATACATTCCTTTAGATGAATCAACAGAGAATCTACTATGCATTCAACACATATTTACAAAGCAAACCACACTGGTCAAAATTTTAAGGCTAATAAACAAGGTTACAGAAAAAGGTCCAAACCTACAGCCAAGCCTAAACTGCTTCAATGGCAGGTGTAGTAGTTAGGGAGGTGGAAGAGAAGTGACTTTGAACAGGTCTTAAAGGACGAGCGCTTTGCCAAATGGTAGGCATCCATTCAATATGTAAGTAAGATCTGTTATACACAGGAATATTTCAGTGCTGCAGACTCTGGCACTAGCCTTTAAGAAATCAAGTTTTAAAGGAGAAGCCCTTAGATAATTTTAGCACAGGAAACAATATAATGAGGTACTCAAATAAAGGTCACAAAGTACAAAGTGTGGGAAAGAGGACAATGAAGGTATCATTGGGAAAATGAATAAATGGGCATTAATGGGGCAGTGGCTTTTGAGACATTTCTTTAAAAATAGGTGGATTCTGGTGTGGTGATTGTTTTTTGTCAACTTGATACAAACCTAGACATATCTAAACACTGGACTTAAGATTAATTTCAAATCTATATGGATGTTCTAGGGCAAACACTAAGAAAACTTACTGAAATAAAGGAAAATATTCATATAAAATGTTTAATTAAAATGACAAAAAGAAAAACTGTGTTACATCGGAACATAGTAACACAAACAAGACTATAAAATATTCAAATATGTGGCCATTATTAAGTCAACTATACCCATGATCACTATGAACATCCCTGGTTTAAGTGCGCCAACTGAAAGACAGATTGTTATAGTAGATCAAAGAGCAAGATCCTTATGTGTCTTCTATGGGGAACCCTTATTAATAATACAAAACAGTCTTTAACCACATAAAAAAGAGTAACAAAATACTTGACAGAAATGCAAGAAGAAATACATGAATCAACCATAGTCACTGAAGACTTTCAACAGCTGATCAGGAATGGACAGCCTCAGAAGGCAGAGGATCAATGAGGACACACTTGCTGGCACAGGCCATCAAGCAGCCAGATGAACCAGTATCTAGACTACCCATTCTTCAACTGCACCACACACTTCTCGAGTTCCTTTGAAACAGTCATCAGGAAAACAGCATTCTAGTTCATAAATCATATTTTATAAGCTGAGAACTCATCGGATACCTACCTCCAGACCACAGGTAAATTAAATTAGAATGCAAACACATACACACACACACACACACACACACACACACACACACACACACACAAGCAAAAACAACAACAAAAAAAACCCCCTGGGACATTCTAAAACAAAGCACTGCTAAATAATATATGGCTTAAAAAGGAACTCTCAGCTAAAAGAGAACTGAAAATTTGAGAAATCTCAATAAACTGGTGCTTAGAGGAAAGTTATACCACTGAATATATTTTATATAAGAAGGATTAAATTCATCTAAGTCTCTAATTCCAGTAAACTAGAAAAAGTAGAGAAAATTAAATTCAAAGTAAACAAAAAAAATAGAGCAAAAAAAAAAAAAACCAATGAAATTAAAAATAAGATACAGGGCCAGGCGGTGGTGGTGCATGCTTTTAATCCCAGCACTCGGGAGGCAGAGCCAGGCAGATCTCTGTGAGTTCGAGGCCAGCCTGGGCTACAGAGTGAGATCCAGGACAGGTACCAAAACTACACAGAGAAACCATCTGGAAAAAAAACAAAACAAAAAAAAATAAGATACAGGAAATTCAACAAAACAAAAGTTGAGCATTTATTAAGAGCAATAAAAATCAGTAAATCTTCAGGTAGGCTAAGAGAAGAAAATGAAAGAAGACCGAGGTTACTAATGTCAGAAATAAAAGAACCATAACAGAACTCCTCCAATCCCAGAAAACTTTATAAACTCAATGAAATGGACCGATACCTGCCAAAACTCACATAACAAAAAAAAATCTGGAGACCTTTAGTATATTACTAAAGAAGTTAAATATGTAATTAGAACACCCTAAAACAGAAACCATCATTCTCTAAACTAATCACCGAATGGACCACCCCCTCACCGCCCCCCCCCCCCCCCACACACACACAGAACAAAAGAAAGAAAAGTGGTGAGAATCTAGAGCATCTGAACTGGAGCGATGACAGTAGATCTGACAGGACAGGAAGAGCCACAGAGGAAATCATTGATAAGCTGACTTAGAGAGCCATCTACTGGCTGCCTACACTGCTCAGACACCTTTTTTAAACATGCTTTTGGAAATATAATAATTGTATAATCCAAGAATAACATTTACTAAGGAGGAAGTTATAAGGAGATATTGAATGGTTCTACGAAAAATATTGTTTTAAAGACAAATTATACTCATTATTTAGCACAAGAATCTATTTTCATATAACTACACTATCAGTCTCAGCACTATCCTATAGGGAACTGCTGTTTTGTAGTTGAAATCAAAGTAGAGTACAAAGTAATGAAGTTTATGATACATGTGTAATCAAAGTGAAAAAAAGCTAGCTAGATAACTATGTTAAATGCTCCTAACTTAAATTAAGTCTTATAGTTACTTGGTTTTTAGTATTTCCTGATTCCAATGTCTAATTAGTTTAAGTTTTACAAATAACACATTTGAGGGTACAATTAAGGAAAAAAATCCACTTCAAATGAGCTTCTGACATCTAGGAATAAAGGCCTTAACAAAAAATAACAAAAATAATTCCACTAACAGAAGCATGTATTTCCAGGAAATGTTCACTTCTCACTTTTTAACAGTATTTTTCTTTGGGAAATAAATAGGTCCATTATAAAGTGTATATAGAAAATGTGCAAATGAATTTTAAGAAAAAAACTCTTAAAAGGGGAGAGAAATAATTGAAAACAATGGCCCTATAAGTTTTAAGACAGCAGAGACACTATGTATACATTCCCACAGATTGCATAGGCAAACTAGGATTACTCACAATTTTATTCCCAGGTCACAGTCCTTTACCAAGACCATGTGGAGCCCATTCCCAATGGTATACCTGCACTACAATCTTAAAAACCAACCAAACAAAAAACTTGGTAAAACCCGTAAGAAATTGAAGATACTAGCTGTAGTAGTTTGAATGTAATTTGCCCTCATAACCTCATAGGGAATGGCACTATTAGGAAGTATGGCTTTCTTGGAGTGGGTATGGCCTTGTTGGAGGAAGTGTGTCACTGTGGGGGCAGGCTTTGAGCTTTCCTATGCTCAGGATACCACCCAGTATCTCAGCTGACTTCCTGTTGCCTGCAATATGTAGGACTCTCAGCTACTGCTCCAGCACCATGTCTGCCTGAACGCCGCCGAAATGCTCCCCACTATAATAATGGACTGAACCTCTGAAACTGTAAGTGAGCCACCCCAATTAAATGTTTCCCAAGAGTTGCCTTGGTTGTGGTGTCTCTTCATAGCAATAGAAACCCTAACTAAGACACACTTTGCCAGGCACCCCACCTCCATGGTAACACACTGGTAGAATTAAAACTATGGAAATGGTTAAATTACTGAAAGTAATTGACAGACTCAATGCAATCCTTACTTTTTCTTTAACTTTTTTGATTCTTTGTGGATTTCATATTATGCATTCTGATCCAATTCTCTCCCTGTCTCCTTGCATCTGCCCTCTGCCCTTGCAACCTCCCCTCTCAAATTAAAACCAAATTTAAAAGAAAAACCAAAAATCAAGTAAAACAAAGGAACAATTTTAAAGAAAAAAAAGAGAGAGAAGAATCTTGTCATGGAAGCTGTAATGTGGCCCATTGAGTTACACAGTTTAGCTCAAATGGTGGAGAACTCAGCAATCCTATTTAAAAAAAAAATTTTGCCAGGCAGTGGGTGTACAAGCCTTTAACCCCAGCACTCAGGAGGGAGAGGCAAGGTGGATCTCTGTGAGTTTGAGGCCAGCCTGGTCTACAGAGCGAGTTCCAGGACAGCCAAGGCTACACAGTGAAACCTTATCTAGGAAAACTAAAAAAATAAGCAAAATCCTATCATTCTTCACAGAACTAGAAAAAAATGAAATAGTGTATGAAAGCACTAAATATCCTGAATAGCAGAGGCAATCCTGAGGAGAAACAGTACTGTTAAAGGACCCATGACCACTAACCTCCAATTATATTACAGGCCTACAGTAACAAAATTCCCATGGTATTGGCACACAGACAGACACACAAGATCAAACCATGGAACCAGGAATAAACCCACTCAGCGATAGCCACCCTGGAGAAAAGAGACGCCTCAACAAAATGATGCTTAAAGAACTGGATATTGACTTACAGAAAACTGACACTGGGGACATGCCTCTCGATTTAACATAAATGGATTAAAATATAGATTTAAGGCTTTCATGTCAGACCTGCAACTCTGAAACTCTGAGAGATGGCCTGGTGAGAGGCTCAACAGGAAAGGGTGCTTACTGACGTGCCTGAAGACCTGAGTTTGATTCCCTGAACCACAAGATGAGAAAACCAGCTCCTACAACGTGTCCTCTGACCACATGCACGCCATGGCACACACTCACCAGGACACACACATATACACACACTAATAAATAAATGTTAAAAAATGAAAGCACCCAAAGATACAGTCAAGGGCCTTTGGAAAGGATGCCAACAGCTCAGGAAACAATTGCAAAAACTGACAAAATATAAAATAAAAATTTCAGCAGCAAAAAGATAGTCTACAGAATGGGAGAAAGTCTTTCAGAACTATACATGTGACAGTGGATTAACACATAGAATCTAAAAGGAACTGAAAAAAAAAAGCCAAAACAAAACAACAAAATCACACCAAATTAGCAAATCAGTAAATGAGCAAATGAACGCTTTTCGAAAGAAAAAGAAATACAATGGCTAATACTTGAAGAAATGATCAAAACCTTAGTCATCAGGAAATGTCAATCAGAATGTCTATCTTTTTTTTTTAAGCCAGCAAGGCTGGGAAAGAAGACCCATTAAGCACAGTGGTGGGAATAAGAACAGGTGCAGCTACTCTGAAAACAGTTTGGAGGTTCTTCAAAACAGTGAAAACAGTGCTGACATGTGATCCAACACCACCACCCTAGCAGGAAGGAAGCTAAGCATACCAGAGACACTGTCGTGCCCATGTTTATTGCTGCACTATTTGCAATAGTCAAAATATGGAACTAATCGGGATGCCAATCAACAGATGAATAAGGAAATGTATGTACACAAGATGGAGTGCTGTTCAGCTCTAAAGAAACATGGAACTGTTATTTGCAGGAAAATGGATGAAATGGCATCATCACGTGAAAAATGAGCCATATGTAGAGTCTCCATTTAAACATGCACATATGCATATATATAACAGAAATTTCATTTCTCAGAACTTTAATTTACAAAGATAAATACATGTGAGGAGCAAAACAATATTTATAAAAGGTTACTCTTCGCAACATCATTTATAATATACCCAATGGCAAACAACCTTAATTTTAGTGTGTAGGAGATGGTTGAATAAATCATGATTTTTATAAAATAGAAAATTATATAGCTACAAAAGCAAATGAAAGTGGTTTATGTAAAATGATGTAGAAACAATTATTATATTTTGTATAATTCTTTATTATCTAAAGAATGATACCAGGTACAAAACAATGTGCATATTCTTAGGGGCTTTTGTAAATGTAGAGAACCAAAATGTACTTTTATCTGTTTAGGATATGCATCAACTATGGAAAGACACCCTAGAAACTGATGGTAGCTTATTCTGTATGTGTTTGGGAAAGGGACAGGAAAGGGACAAAGGGAAGAAAGTAGTTGAGCACCTTTTACAAACAAATACGAACTACGCAAATTCACTGTTGTTTCAACACATTGACTTAAGGTGCTCTCGTGTTATAAATAAAGTATATTGTAGTACAGACTGATTAATCGACTACAAACTATGAAGAGTTCTCTAGTCTTACCTGCAAACTGCTCATATAAGAGTCCTCACAATTTACATAATGTCCTAGCATGGCTTGTTGTGCCCGCAGTTCATTATCCCTTATCCTTTCGTGTAGGTGGTTAATTTGTTGCTTCTGCCTGTAAAACATAAATTGAAGTCATATTATAAGGAATATACTTTTCTAAGAAATAGTGAAGAGAAATTTTAATATTCTACTACTTTTCAAAAAGTATGTAAAATGTTGTATCATCTCAACCACTGGGGGAAATTAGTTAATTAAATACTTTTCCTGTGTGAAAGAAAACCATGGGGTTAGAGAGAGAGCACAATATATGCTGTCCACCTAAACATGAAGAACAGAGTTCAAATCCCCAAAACCCATGTATATGTAGCATTCAGGATGCAGAGACAGGGTCCCCAGGGCAAGCTGGCTAGCTTGACAAGCTGGAATTGGGTAGCCCTTGGTTTAGTTAGCCATCCTGCCTCAATAAATAAAATGAAGAAGGGTCTAGGAAGACATCTAAGATCTTCAGGCCTACACACATACACAAATACATTTAAGCATACCAAGCACACATATGCACATATGTAAGTAAATATGCATACAACACACACACACACACACACACACACACACACACACACACACACACACACACACGAGGAAAAAGCAAGACTGGAAGAAGTTGCCCACAACACAATAAGAATATGTGTAATATATGTGTGTAAACAAATGTTTCAATTCCTGAGCAACAGATTCAAAGCTCCTCAATAGAAACTATTATTCAGAGAAAATTTAATAGATACTCTTTCAAAAAATTAACAGATATATATTGTTTCTTTTTAAAATTTTTCTCAGCAGCTAAATTTTTACATATTCTAATTCTTTTCCTTCACCAAATTCCAAGTTAGGTTAGGTTATTTTTTTCTGTTAACATAGTTGTGGTAATTGCCTGAGGCATGTGTGGCCTGAGGTCTCCCCTGTGGCTGGCATCTGAAGCAAAGGAAGGATTGCTGGGGACCATGTCCTTGATCCTGTGGAATCTATGCTAGCTCACCAATGTTAGAACTGACCTGTACAGCTGACCAGTTGAGATTGGAACAATACACTTAGAAAGAATCTACAGCTGACTCAGTAATGCTATGTCCCTGAACATAAACAACTACAACGGAAAGTAAACTACCAGGGCTGTACTCAGATGGTGAAACCTAACTGATCACATGATGCAGAATAACCACCACTCCCCCACTAGAGTGTCCATCTCCAGACAGACACTTAGCCCAAGTCACCATCAACACCACTTTCCCTCTCCGGTTAGCACAAACATTGTGGGTTTCGTTACGGCATCTTCATACACATGTCATACTGCTCGCATTGTTCCCTTCCCAGCATCCCTCTCCCAGGTCTCCTGAACCCCATGTCTGGTTCCTTACCTTCCCTCCTTCAGCTTTCTCATCACATGTATTCCATTATCCTATTTCCTCCCTCACTTAGGATCTCTCATGATCCAACTCCCAGTTTCATGAGCTACACACACACACACACACACACACACACACACACACACACACACACACACACACACACTTTTAAATTTAGGTTCCACACAAAGAGATTTCATTCATTTTTCTGAATATGCTATGATTTCACGTTTTGTTGTGGCTGCCTACAACTCCAGTGTGTATGTCATCACCCACCATTTTATCCAATCATTTCACAGACAATCCTGTGGGTTCCATGTTTGGGTTATTGTGAGCAGTGCAGCAATAAACATGAATGGACAAGTATCTCTGTGGTATGGAGATTTAAGAGTTCTTCAAGTGTATGCCCAAATGGTATGGTTGAATCCCGTGGACTTCTATTTTCAGTTCTTTAAGGATCCTCTACAGATCCCTACAGTGGCTGCACCAGTTTACACTCCTACCAGGTGTGTGAATAAGAACTGGTCTTTCTCCATATTTCCTGTATCAGTCAGAACTGATCTCACCATATTTGTTGCCACATAATTTCTTGAAAACAGGCATTCTGAATGTAGTGAGATGAAACATGAAAGCAGTTTGAATTTATATTTTCCAAGTATTTATTGGCAATTTGTGTTTTTCCTTCAGAAAATGGTCTATTCAGTTAATCAGGCCACTTACTAACGGGATAATTTAGTTTTGTGATGTTAATTTTTATGATACTTTATCAAGTCAAGATATTAACCCCTGTATAAAATAAAGTTGGTAATGAATATTTTCATTCCATGGGTTGTCTATTCATTCTTCTGATTATTTCTATTGCTATGCTTGTTTTTTATTCATTTGTCAATTGCCAACACACCCCAGCCAGTGAGGCTAAGTCTCCCAGAGCACTTATCACTTTTATTACTAAAGCAAGAAATACATGAGGTGATGTTCACGGCTAGTTTAAGCAAACACAAGTGCAGCAGGGAATACACCTAGTGTTAATGTATTATGGGTATTATCTTTGGTCATGTGAAAGAGCCAAGAATATCCCTCCCAGGCCTTTGTCTTTCCCCCAGAGATAACGTGGTCATGTCAGGGCATTCCATTCATGTCTTTGCTTTCAAGAGTTTCCACTTACCACAAGGTGCTGGATAGTTTCATGTGAACTTGACACAAGCTGAAGTCATTTGAGAGGAGGGAGTCTCAATTTAAAAAAAAAAAAAAATGCCTCCTTAAGATCTGGCTGTAGGCAATACTGGAAAGCATTTTCTTAGTGATTGATGGGGAGGGCCCAGCCCATTGTGGGTGGCTCCATCCCTGGGCTGATAGTCCTGGGTTCTATAAGAAAGCAGGCTGAGCAGGCCATGAGGATCAAGTCAGTAAGCAGCACCCCTCCATGGCCTCTGCATCAGCTCCTGCCTCCAGGTTCCTGCCCTGCTTGAGTTCCTGTCCTGACTTCCTTTGATGATGAACAGTGCTGTGGAAATGTAAGCCAAACAAACCCTTTCCTCCCCAAGTTGCTTTGGTCTGGACATGGTGTTATGTCACAGCAATAGAAACCCTAACTAGGACACACAGTTTGGCAATTCTTCCTAGGACACTTTGTGGGAAGAACATTCTGCACTCTGCCCCATCCAGAGTTTAGTGTTCTCACACAGGCTCCCACAGAGTGGGATTCCCTATTCTTATGAGCAAATCCCTCCTTATGCCTGTACTCTGTCTTCCTCTGACAGTGAGCTGCAAACTTTCAGGTTTGCATTAAGGTAGTGAATCCTTCTTGAAATGTTAGTTTTACAGGGTGAGGGATCTAATCTTATTTTTCTACATGTAAAAATCCAGTTTTCCCAGTACCATTTCTTTGGGGGGAGAGTTTAAAATTTATATAAATTTATTTTATATAAAAATTTTAAAATGAGGTAAAATATTACCTCTCATAAAACTTATCATTTTAACTTTTTCAAGTGTACGATCCAGTGATCTTAAGCACACCCACACTGCTGTGCGTCCACGACTGCCATCTATCTCCAGGCCTTTTTATCTTGTAAGGCTGTGTATGAGACTTTTCTTTTTTTTATTGCCTCTGGGAATTTCACATCATGCACCCCAATCCCACTCATTTCCCAGTCCCTCTGTATCTGCCCCTCTCTCTTGTGTCCCGCAAAGGAAAGCTATAAGAGATTAAAAAGAAGATAAAAACAAACAATTTTTTTAAAAAGGAAGAAATACTTTGCTCCTCTGTCTTTCCTTTCTCTCCACACCTCTTCTTTTATCACAGTGCCATCAGGAGCTGCTGTGTGTTATGCTGTAGACCCTTTTGTCCAAACAACATTACTTGCAAATGTTCATTGTGTAATGAGTTGTTGGTCAGATTCAAGGCCTCTCTGGCTTTGGTACACCATCAAAACAGGACCCCACCAGCATTCTGGCCCAGCTCCTAATAGGAGATCTGCCCATCCCCATCCCCATACTTGGGAAAGCTCATCCCACCCCTCACTATGGGCCTAGGAGAGCTGGCTCAGTCCCTCACCTGAGAGGAGCCCAGTCCCAATGATCTACATTGTCCAACTTAGCTGCACCCAGGCACACATCTAAGGCTTGGAGTTGGCACTCCCCAACATCTACCCCATCTATGACCTATTGGAGTATTTTAAGGGACTGATCCTGCAGAACCATAGCTGCAGGAACTCTATGACTCAGGGCAACAGCAGGATACCAGTACCATTTCTTAACAACACTAATTTTTCTCCAGTGTATACTACTCTGGTTGTAGCTGTATAAGTTATTTCTGGGTCCCTTATTGGTCTACATGTCTACTTTTGTGGCAATACCATGTTGCTTTGTTACTGTGTTTCTGTAATAATTTGAAATTGGGTACACTGATACCTTCACCATTGTTCTAAGGATTACATTGACTACTAAGGGATTTTGTTCTTCTAAATGTATTTCCTTAGGGTTTTGTCTTGTCTTTTGATAAGAGACAGTTTTAACTATCCCAGGTTGGTTTTGAACTCACTATGTAGCCCAAGAGTGGTCTTGAACTTTTGTGTGTATTTGTTATTTATTCTTTCAGAATTTCATATATGTGTACAATGTACTTTGATTACATCCATCCCCTCCCCATGTTCTTCCCTCTAATTCTTCTTAGACCTCCCCCTACAATGTCTCCATCTCTCCTTCATGTATTTTTTTCTAAAAAATAACTGAGTCCATGTGCATGAATACAGGGCCATCTACCAGAGGATGGGCAACCTACTAAGAACAACATCCCTAGAGAAAACTGACTCTCTTCCCCCAGCAGACATAAACTGTCAACAGTCCTCTGCTAGGGGAGGGCTTTAGGATTCCACCACCCATGCAGGATTTTGACTGGCTTGATCTTGAGCAGGTCTTGTATAGGCAACCACAGTTACTGTGGATGCATGCGTGCAACAGTCCTATCACGTTAAACTGTTTTACAGAAACTTCTAGCTCTTACATCTTTCCACCCCATCTCCCATAATGATCTCTGAGCCTTAAGGAGGAGTGAAGGAGGACAGAACTCACATCTGGAACTGTAAACTGGGTGAACAACCCATGGCTACACAAGTCATAGGCCCCAGAGGAGAACCTGCTTTTATTATTTTGGTAAATGGACATAATATCAAACTGCCTTCTTAATCCTAACCTTTCTATTGATAAAATAGTGTACTCTCTAACCTCAACAAAAAAAGATTCACATTAAATTCACACTTACCCTCCTGCCCCTAGGTCTAGAATGCTAGGGCTACAGGTACAGATACCACACCTAGTTTGTGTGGCGATGGGAACTGAATTTGGGGCCTTATGTGTGCTAGGCAAGCACTCTACCAAGTGAATTATATTCCCAGCCCCAAACAGAATTTTAGAATTTTTTTTTTCTGATTCTGTGTAAGAATATCATTGGAATTTTGATGGCAATTTCCTTTGTAGATTGCTTTTGGTGAAGCCATTTCTATAAAATTAATTTAGCTAATCCATGAGCATGATAGGTTTTTCATAGTAGAAGTTTTTCATTTCTTTGGTTAGGCTTATTTCTAGATATTTTATTTTTATTAATGCTATAGTGAATGGGATTTTCCCATCACTTCTTAGTGTATTTATTTATTGGTGTATAAAAACATTACTAATTTTTAATTTTTTGATTTTGTTTCTACTACTTTGATGAAAGTGTTTTTCTGGGCCGGGCAGTGGTGGTACATGCCTTTAATCCCAGCACTCGGGAGGCAGAGCCAGGTGGATCTCTATGAGTTCCAGGCCAGCCTGGGCTACAGAGTGGGTTCCAGGAAAGGCTCCAAAGTTACACAGAGAGACCCTGTCTCAAAAAACAAAAACAAAAAAAAAAAGTGTTTTTCAGGGCTAAGAGTTTAAGTGGACTCTTTATAAGTGTAGGGTCCTAACCTACACTGAATGAAATCATGTCACCCACAAATAGAGATGAGCTCTGCCTTTCCTGTTTATATCCTACTATTACATATATGACTTAGCTAAAGTAATAATAATAATGTCAACTTCCCTTTTGTAAAATATTACTGCTTCAATCTCTCTGAGGGTTATAGGTCAATCTAAGTCGATCTAAAATGGTGAGTATTTGAACATCTATTTCATTTTTAAGCTTGGGAAATTTTCTGCTATAATGGCATGGTGTAAATCCGGTATGTCTTTAGTGTTTATCTCATCACCTTATTCTGTCCCACGGGTTCTTAGGTTTGCTCTGTTCATACACCGAGTTCTGAGAACACTGTGCTCCTGCTCATCTGGTTTTTCTTTACTGATGTTTGAATGTGCATTTTATCAACCTCACCCTCCATTTTTGATGATTTCTTCTGCCTGGTCAAGTCTATTAATGTTGTTTTCTGTTTGAGTTTTTCATTTCCAAGACTTTTTTTTTTTTTCAAAACTTCAAATTCCGAGTTCAATTTTTCTCCACCCTGCTGAATTTTCATCCACACTGTTGATTTACCTCCACATTGATGACTTCTTCCTTTGTGTTGCTTACTTTTGGAGGATTCCAGGACCTCTGTTTATATTCTCTTTCATACTTGATCAGTCTCACCAGGAAACTCTTGAAATCTTCATCTGTCATTTCACTCAACTCAATATATTTGAGTTCAACAGTTGAAGAATTATGATCTTTTAAAGAAGTCATGTTGCTTTGCTACCCCACGCCCATCCATGTTTCTGGTAAATTCTGTGTTGCAATTTGTGTGTTGTTGGTTCAGGTATCTCTTCTGCTTGCTCTTACTGAGAAGTCTATTTTCAATTCTTCTGTTTCTCTCTCTCCTCTTTCCTTTCTTTCTCTCCTCTCCATTCTCCCATGTAGCCCAAGCTGGCTTCCACCTCGAGATATAGCCACAGATAGCCTTGAATCCATGCCTTTTTGTCTCTACTTTCTAAGTCCAATGGATACAGGCATTTTAACTAACCCCAGTTTTAGATGGTCCTAGGGTACTATTATTCCAGGCAAGTACTCTATCAACTGAGCTACATTCCCAATCCCCTTAAATTTTGACCACTGGGGAAATACTAGCACCCCCCCCACACACACACTTTATGGTATTGGGAATTTGTGCTTAGGAGACAAGCAATTTACTATTGGACTGAGCTGTAGCTCCAGCCCTAAGCAGCCTACCCTGGAAGGCTCAGTCCCTAGTTCAGCTCCACAAGGAGAAAACACACTACTGTTGGAAGTAGCTCCTCCTTCCTTGATAAGAAACTGGGCGGCTCATGATGTTAAACTTCCTTTTCTATTTCATCCCATTTTTTCCAGCTCTTTTTAGCTATCTTTTTACTTCCTTTGTTTATTCTATCATTGCACACAAAAATAAGCAACAATTAACACTGGCTACAGAAAAAAAAATCCTCCTTAATTTCTAAAGCGTCTTAATATGAACACCCTTGACAATCTTAAAGCAAATGTAGAGCATGTCAAAGACCAGAGGAACACACCTATCCTCAGTTCTGATAGCTTTTGCATGCCGTGGGACTAGAGAGGGCACACATGAGACATTAATTTGTTTGTAATTTCAAATTCTAAGTAGTGATGCAATTGTAATTATTTCATTAATCCATATTTTTACCATCTGAAATAGTGAGTAATTAAAAAGCAGACTCACCTATCAATTACAATTTCCTTCTGCCTTAGAAGTCCTTCTTTTATTTTCAACACTGATTCCCACTTACTGAAATCCTGAAAGCCAGAAGGTGAGTAACTCTGACGAGATGATCCAGGTAAAACCTGCACAAAAAAAGTTTATACATTTAGTATGCTATCTAAAGGGAACACTTACAAATCATCCAGTATTTCCTTAATGGTTTCCATTAAAATAAAGAAAAAGAAAAATAGATCGTTTTCTCTTCCCTCTCTTCCTCCTCCCCAAAAAAGACTATCTAAAAGCACATACACAGAGCAAGCCAGCCAAGCCAGAGAAGGAGGCAGCAAGCAGTTCCTCCATGGTTCTGCCTCCAGTTTCCAGCCCTGAGTTCCTGTCCTGACACATAATGATGGATTCGCTTAGGATGTCTTCCTTGATCAGGTATTATTTAGTACAATACAAAAGCTCTTTAATAGCTAGAAGTAGTAAACTACCTAAACCTTTCCTGCCTACTTCTCAGTCTCCTGAAGAGGGCTATTTAAAGGAGGGTGAAGACACACTAAGAAGTACAAGATCTCAGAGAGACCAGCTTTGCTAGCACTTCTACCGAGTGCTTCACAGAGTGTTGGATGGAGTCACGCCTTCAAACTGTATTATTTTCTCTATGGACTTTTAAAAGAGAGGCTATCCGAACTGACGATTCCCCATTGGATATTCTATGGAATAGTATACTGTGAAGCATTCCTCTTGCACTGTAATCCTACTTTATGAATCCATCAAAATACATTGCTAAATGGCCCTAGAGGGTGCACTGGTGTTAATGGCTAAAGAACTGAGAAGGTTTTCCCTGAACAAAGCACTGGAATTTCTGAGGGCAGCTGAACTAATAGATAACTTCCTGGTCCAGGGTCACCTGGCCAGTTACTCTGTGCTGTCTGGCATTTGGTATCTTCTTTTCCTGTTGAATGAGGGAAGCATTTTTACAGGGATGAGCTGGACCTGCTCATAGACTACACAATGACCAGGAAAGAGCAATTGCAAGGACCGGCCAACCCAACGGTCTGCTTCCAGTGCTTTCCCCTTCTTCAGACAGTTCCTTTAGGAAGTCCCTTACCATGACTACCAAAAGACCACTGTTTTCAGAGAAACCAAGCCTTTTAATCCACTGACAGATCTTTCGCGGTCATTGCCACACAAGTGGGCAGTTCAACCCATATCCTTTCGGAATCAAAGGGTGAATTGTGGAGCCTAAAGAACACGATGGCTGTGGCCCAATGGCAGCTTCACCTCCTTCACAGACGGGGCCCTTGCCTCACTGCAGCACTCATGCCTAGGCTCTGAACATCAACACCACTGCAGCCTTCTCTGACATACGGTGCCAAGGAGACTCTCTCACCGGTGGAGGGTTTCAATGCCAAGCTACATAGTTGTAGGAGTCATCATTAAAGACATTGGACCTTAAAGATACTCAGTTATGTATTAAAATGCAATAAAACTGGTATAAAACTTACATTAAAAAAACACACTTACAAATAAGAATTTCAAGCACTTTCCAAAGTATTTAAGTCCAATGAAGAATTGCAATAAAAGTTTCAAAAGGTCTGGCTGTTTGTAGGACTACATATAAGATCTTACATTCATCATCTTGTCTAAGTAGAAGTTTACTGAAAACAGGTCAGTTATTAACTCAGGAAGCAGTACAATGAGGAAACGTTCTGTGGCTCAGACAAATACTACCAGGAGGGTTCCACAGGAAAAAGAGATAAACACAGTATCTGACTATCCAGACTCTAAACTGTCATGATCATATCATCATTCAATTTCATTAAAATTTCAAAGTCACAAATATTTTCCCAAGGTATAAAACATTACTCGCAAATAATTATTATGCAGATTAATTTAGATGGATATTTGTCTCCACTATAATTACAGAATCTAGCAATATTACTATATTTAGACTTTAAGAAAATTTTCAGATACTTAACATATAGCAACAATAAAAATCAATATGGCAATGCCAGAAAACTGGAAAGCAGTCCCTGAGAGGGGGGTAATAAGAGGTTTTAGCTGGGTGTGGTGGCTCACGGGAGGCAGAGGCAAGAGGAGCTCTGTGAGTTCCAGGCCAGCCTCATCTACAAAGTGAGTTCCAGGACAGCCAGGGCAGTAATACAGAAACCCTGTCTCACAAAACAACAACAAATAAAAAAGAGGCTTTAGAAGTGACAGGAAAGTAGAAGGGGACACCGGGAGTAGAAAGGTCTGAGAGGAGGGACGGCCGAGGAGACGGAAAAGGTGCGGAGAGAGGGCTAGTCAAAACTGCATGAATGTATGAAAAACACACAGTTTGACACTCGGTAAACTAATTAAAAAGCAAGAGAAGCAGCCGGGCGGCGGTGGCGCACGACTTTAATCCCAGCACTGGGGAGGCAGAGCCAGGCAGATCTCTGTGAGCGAGATCCAGACCAGGCCAGGCACCAAAACTACACAGGGAAACCCTGTTTTAAAAAAACAAAAACAAACAAACAAAAAGGCAAGAGAATCTGAATAAAATATTCTGTTTGGATATATAAAGCTGCTACCAAAAAATATGCATTATTAAATAAAATTTCAGTGCCACGGGTGGGTTCTCTCTCTACAAGTTGTTGGTTCGGGAGATTCAAGTCCCCTAAAATAATACAGGCAATTGCCGCCACTGGTGCTTGCCCAGCAGACGGGAAACCTCTGTTGCTGAAGATCCCATGTGCTTTGTTTGCAGGACAGAGAATCAACCTGGAACTCACTTTAAGCTCCCTTCCTGCTGACCAGTGTCCATAGAGCTAGAAGGTGCTGAATTGGCTGCTGAAGGTAAACTGTCATCCACAGGATTCAGTTACAGACCCTGCGTGCCACACTAACACTAGCTAGGCAAAATGAACCCACTGGCGCAAGAGTGGCAAGTCTGCCAGGGGAATCCAACCACGTTTTGATTGAATCTAAGGTCTAATCCACAGGAGGGAATTTATGTCTGGCACTATAAACCTGGTCACAGCTTATGTACATCTGCTATCGAAGCACTCAAGTATTTTCCTTGTGGTTGATGATTTAGCTCCACCCACTTCCTTTCATTTGCTCTCTCCACAGCCTAGCCCACTGTGGAGAACATTCCCACAATGCAACAACTAAGGAGCTATGTCTCAGCACACAGAGGATCCTTGAGGACTCTATTCCATCTTCGAATGGCATCCTCTTTTTGACTAGCTACTTCCTGCACAAATCAGCCCTCCAAACACTTTCAGTAGACAGAACTCCAGATTGAAGAAGCCCAACGAGGAATACCTACTCTTCACACAACATAGCTTCAGACAATGCACTAACTAATGGCTTGTAGCAGCCAATCTGAGAACTGTGTTTCGGTGTTTCTATCCTCTGCCTGCTTTATAACAAAAGGAGCTACATAGCAGATAACTGTCTCCTCACAAACCCATAACTACTCTTTACATATCATTGGCTGAATTTTCTCCGCATAGCTAAGAATATCCTTCAGGGAAAGGCTTTGCTTACACTGTTGTGCTTTATTTTATTTTAAATGTGTGTTGACAACAAGAAAATAGAAATGAAATAAAAGGAACAAGGGGTCTTTGAGAAGATGACAACTGACCACGCTACTTGATTTCACACACTGTGAGCCAGTGGCAGAATGGACCACTAAAGCACCTGCCATGTACTTTCATGGACATACATAAATAAAACTAAACATACAGTCTGATTTTCACTTATAATCTGTGGTGATACATTGTGTACCCTAATAAACTTTGCCTGAAGATCAGAGGACGGAACAAGCCACTAGATTAAACATACAGGCCAGGTAGTAGTGGTACACACCTTTAATCTTAACACTCGGGAGGCAGAGATCCATCTGGATCTCTGTGAGTTCAAAGTCACCCTGGACTACATGAGATGGACTCAGTGTAGGAGAGAAACAGAGCCAGGCAGTGGTGGCACACACTTTTAATCCCAACACTTGGGAGTCACACACCTTTAATCCTAGCAATTGAGATCTCATGCCTTTGCTTGGGAAAGGTATATAAGGCATGAGGAGACAAGACTAGACTCTTTCAGGCTGAGGAGTTGGTGAGGTAAGAGGTGGTGGCTGTGGCTTGTTCCTTTTCCTTTGTCTTTCTGATCTTTCAGCATTTACTCCAATGTCTGCTCCAGGCTTTTTATTATAAGACCATTAGAAATTCGAACAACAGTAATTCTTGATCTAAACCCTTCAGAAACAAAATGAATAGAAAATAGCTATAAAATGAGCAAACCAGGATGAGCAAAACATGTGCCTTTCCCTGTAACTAAAAAGATAACATTAACAATAACCAAAATTAGCAGGAGTCTTCTTTACTAAACTTTAACACTGATAAAAACACACACACACACACACACGCACACGCACACGCACACGCACACACACACACAAGTATAACAGCAAAAAACCAAACATGGCACATAATCTTAAAGGTCCTTCCCTGGCCCCACCTCCCCCCAAATCCACACCTCCTCTGTTTCTGTTCAGAAAGGAGCAGGCCTCCCATGGGTATCAACAAAGCATGGTATATCAAGTTGAGGTAGGACTAAGCTCCTCCCCTTGTATTAAGGCTTGGTAAGGCAATCCATCATGAAGAATATGTTCCTAAAAAAACCTGTCAAAGCATCAGGGACAGCCCTCGCTCCCAATGCTAAGAATCCCACAAGTAGACCAAGCTACACAACTGTCACACATATGTCGAGAGCCTAGGTCACCTCCCATGCGGGTCCCTTAACTGTTGGTCCAGTGTCTGTGAGCTCCTATAAGGCCAGGTTAGTTGTCTCTGTGGGTTCCCTTGTGATGACCTTGACCCTCCTTGGCTCATAAACTCTTTGCTCCCTCTCTACAACAGGATTCCCGGAGCTCAGGCCAGTGTTTGGCTGTGGATCTCTGCATCTGCTTTCATCACAGTTACAAGGTGAAGGCATCTGATGACAATTAGGAGTCACCAACCTGATTATAGGAGATGGCCAGGTTCAAGCTAGTATCCACTATTGCTGGGAGTCTTAGTTGGGTATCCTTATAGATTCCTGGGAGTTTCCCTTGCACCAGGTTTCTTTCTCCTTTCTTTCTTTTCTTTCTTTCTTTCTTTCTTTCTTCTTTCTTTCTTTCTTTCTTTTTCTTTCTTTCTTTCTTTTTTTATTTTATTTTACAATACTATTCAGTTCTACATAACAGCCACAGATTCCCTTGTTCTCCTCCTTCCTGCCCCCCTTCCCTTCCCCCCAGCCCACCCCCCACATTCCCACCTCCTCCAGATCAAGGTCTCCCCCAGGACTGAGATCGACCTGATAGACTCAGTCCAGGCAGGTCCAGTCCCCTCCTCCCAGATTGAGCCAAGCATCCCTGCATAAGTCCCAGGTTTCAAACAGCTATCTCATGCAGCGAGCCCAGGACCCGGCACCACTGCACAGCTGCCTCCCAAACAGATGAAGCCAATCAACTGTCTCACCTATTCAGAGGGCCTGATCCAGTTGGGGGCCCCTCAGCCTTTGGTTCATAGTTCATGTGTTTCCATTCGTTTGGCTATTTGTCCCTGTGCTTTATCCAACCTTGGTTTCAACAATTCTCGATCATATAAACCCTCCTCTTTTTCGCTAATTAGACTCCCAGCGCTCCACCAGGGGCCTAGCCGTGGATGTCTGCATCCAGATTCCTCAGTACTTGGATGGGGTTTCTGGCACAACTATTAGGGTTTTTGGGCCATCCCATCACCAGACTGGACTGCTACTCACATCACCAGTGAGGCTACCTGGAAAACAGGACCCCAAGAAAGACACGGGGATCACCCAATGACAGAGAAATGGATGAGATCTACATGAACAGCCTGGACATGAGTGGGAGCAATGAACGGCAAGGGTCGAGGGAAAGAGAGCGGGAGATCCCACCTGGATCAAGAACAGAGAGGGAGAACAAGGAATAGGAGACCATGGTAAATGAAGACCACATGAGAAAAGGAAGAAGCAAAGTGCTAGAGAGGCCCACAGAATTTCACAAAGATATCCCCACAAAAGACTGCTGGCAATGGCTGAGAGACAGCTGGAACTGCACCAGGTTTCTACCTAACCTCAAAATGCATCACCATCAAGACATCTCTTTCATTACTCTCCCTCTCTATCCCACCTTCAATACGATCCCTCATGTTCCCATTCCCACCCACCCACAATTTGCCCAGGAGATCTCTATACTTCCCCTTCCCAGGGAAATCCATGCTTCCCTCATTAGAACTTCCTTGTTACCTAGCCTCTCTGGGTCTGTGGATTATAGCACGGTTATCCTTTACTTTACAGTTAATATCCATTTATGAGGGAGTACATGCCAAGTTTGTCCTCCTGGGTCAGGGTTATCTCATTCAGGATGATTATTTCAAGTTCCACCCATTTGCCTTCAAATTGCTTGATGTCACTGTTTTTAACAACTGAGTAATACTACATTTGTAAATATACCACATTTCCTTTATCCATTCTTCCAGGGAGGGGCATCTAGGTTGTTTCCAGATTCTAGTTACTACAAATAAAGCTGCCATTAAATTAGTTGTCCTTGTGGTTTCAGTGAGCATCTTTTGAGTGTATGCCCAAATGGTATGTCTTGAGGTAGACTGAGTCTCAATTTTCTGAAAAAGTCATACTGATTTTCAAAGTGGCTGAAAAACTTTTCATTCCCACCAGCAATGGAGGAGTGTTCCCCTTATGCCACATCCTCTCCAACATAGGTTGTCATTAGCATTTTTGATCTTAGCCATTCTGACAGGTATAAAATGGCATCTCAAAGTCACTTTGATTTGCATTTTCCTAATAGCTAAGGATGCTGAACAATTACTTAAAAGTGTCTTTTGGCCATTTGAGAGTCTTCTGTTGAGAATTCTCTGTTTAGATCTGTACCCCATTTTTAATTGGATTATTTGGCATTTTGATGTCTAGTTTCTTGAGTTCTTTATATATTTTAGAGATCTGCAGCCCTCTGTCAGATGTGGGGTTGGTGAAGATCTTTTCCCATTCCCATTCTGTAGGCTGCTGTTTTGTCTTACTGATAGTGTCCTTTGCCTTACAGAAAGAAGCTTTTCAGTTTCAGAAGGTCCCATTTATTGTCAATCTCAGTGTCCATGCTACTGGCATTCTATTCAGGAAGTAGTTTCCTGTGCCAATGTGTTCAGGGATATTTCCCACTTTATCTTCCATCAGGTTCAGTATAATTGGGTTTATGTTAAGGTCTTTGATCCACTTGGATTTGAGTTTTGTGCAGGGTGATAGATAAGGATCTATGTACATTCTTCTACATGCTGACATCTAGTTATGCCAGCAGCATTTATTGAAGATGCTTTCTTTTCTACATTGTATAATTTTGGCTTCTTTGTCAAAAAATCAAGTGTCCATAGGCGTGTGCATTTATATCAGGGTCTTTGATTCAATTCCATTGATCACTGTGTCTGTTTTTATGCCAATGCCATGCTGTTTTTATTACTATAGCTCTGTAGTAGAGCTTGACATCAGGGATGGTTATTCCTACAGCAGTTGGTTTATTGTACAGGATTGATTTTAGCTATGCTGGGTTTTTTTTTCCATATGAAGCTGAATATTGTTCTTTCAAGGTCTGTAAAGAATTATGTGGAAATTTGATAGGGAATGCATTAAATCTGTAGATTGCTTTTGGTAAGATAGCCATTTTACTATGTTAATCCTACCAATCCATGAGCATGGAAGATTTTTCTATTTTCTGATATCTTTTCCAATTTCTTTCTTCAAAAACTTGAAGTTCTTGTCATTTAGGTCTTTCACTTGTTTGGTTAGCGTTATTTTATATCAAGGTATTTTATAATGTTTGTGGTTATTATGAAGGGTGTTATTTCCCTGATTTTTTTCTCAGCCCTTTTATAGTTTGTATATAAAAGGGCCACTGAAATTTTTTGAGTTAATCTTGTATACAGCCACTTCGCTGAAGGTATTTATCAGCTGTAGGAATTCACTGGTAGAGATTTTGTGGTAACTTATGCACACTATCATGTCATCTGTAAATAGTGATACGCTGACTTCTTCCTTTCCCAATTATTTCCCTTTGATCTCCTTTAGTTGTCTTACTGCTCTTGCTAGAATTTTGAGTACTATATTGAATAGATGTGGAGAGAGTGTACAGCCTTGTCTTGTTCCTGATTTTAGTGGAATCACTGAGTTTCTCTCCATTTAATTTGTTGTTGGCTGTTGGCTTGCTGTATATTGCTTTTATTATGTTTAGGTATGTTCCTTGTATCCCTGATCTTTCCAAGAGTTTTATCATGAAGCAGTGGTGGATTTTCTCAAAGGCTTTTTTTATCTTCTAATGTGATGATCATGTGGGGTTTTTCTTTCAGCTTGTTTATATGGCAGATTACATTCACAGATTTTCATTTGTTGAACCATCCCTGAATTTCTGGAATAAAGCCTCCTTAATCATATTGGATGATCTTTTTGATGTGTTCTTGGATTCTGTTTGCCAGTATTTTATTGAGTATTTTTGCATCAATGTTCATGAGGGAGATTGGTTTGTAATTCTCTTCCTTTGTTAAGTCTTTGGATATCAGGGTAACTGTGGCATCAAAGAAAGAATTTGGCTTCATAACTATGAAATGTGATCAGCTGCCTAATACTCCGACTGTCATGCCTTCCCTACAATAGTGGATTAGACGTCATGCCCTCAAACTGCAAGACACTACATTCACTCTGCCCTTACCTTTCTGATTTTCAGACAGTCACGAAACTTAGAAAAATTATATTAGTGCCAATTACCTATCAGGCTCCAAGCATTATACCAAAAGCAGCAAAGAAAAACAAACGAACAAACCTGTCTCTTTGACAATGAAGCTATAGACAGCCTGAGTATACATTACTCCACATTGGGCAGAAGCTATAGACAGCCTGAGTACACATAACTCCACATTTGATAATGAAGCTATAGACAGCCTGAGTACTCATAACTCCACATTTGATAATGAAGCTATAGAGAGCCTGAGTACACACTACTCCACGTTGGAGAACTCTAGATACTTAGCACTGACAACCTGATAAATGTAAAAGGAATGGTGTATGCAACTGCATTAAATCTTCATTCAAACTTCTAAAATGGCAGCTCAACATAAAAATGTCTTCTTTTGTTTTATTTTGGATCAGGAATATTTAGACTTCCAGTTATCTTCTTACACAGTACTGTTTATATCAACAAAAAGTATGTAGGGGGTGGTTGTTTCACTCTTACATGTAATGAAATTCAGTCCCACCCAAATTCACACACATAACTACGTGCAAATCTTAAAAAATACATTTTTAAAAGTTTGGGCTGGTAAGGTTACTCAGTCAGTAAAGTGTTTTCCTTGCAAGCATGAAAGCCTGGAATGAAAGATGGCTCACTAGTTACACTCTTCAGAACCCCCTAAAAAAGCCATCCTGGTGGACAGTGGCACAGACAAGGGGTGGCATTCAGAGGCAGAGACAAGCCATCTCTGTGAATATGTCTGGTATTCATAGCTGGGGCTAAGTAAGAGACCCTGGAAGGGGCGGGGGAAACCAGGCAAACTGGAACATGCTATAATTCAGGGACAACAGAGAGACACAAGTAGATCTCTGCTACTGAAACAGTCATGGTCATTCTTTTACATATTATTACACTTCTGTCTCAACAGCCAGGTAACTGCTGCAAAACATTATCTAGATACACAGAGATGTTAATATAAATATCTATTTAAAAGTCTATAAATGTATTTAAAATTAGTGCACAAAATGCTTCAAAACTGTATGATGATGTACAGCATATTGTGGTGACATTGTGTTCCCCAATATATTGTGCACCTTAATAAACTTATCTGGGGTCAGAGAACAGAACAGCCACTAGACAGACATGGAGGCCAGAAAATGGTGGCACACACACCTTTAATCCTAGCATTCTGGAGGCAGAGATCCATGCGGATCTCTGTGAGTTCAAAGCCACACTGGAAACAACCAGGCATGGTGACTCTCGCCTTTAATCCCTGGAAGTGACAACAGGAAGCAGAAAGGTATATAAAGGCATGAAGACCAGGAACTAGGGTCTGTTAAGCTTTTAGGCTTTTACCAGAAGTTCAGATGAGATCCATTCGGGTGAGACCACAGGGGGTTCCAGTTTGAGGAAATGAGATCAACTGATCAACTGAGGAATTGGCAAGGTGAGGAAGCTGTGGCTTGTTCTGCTTCTCTGATCTTCCAGTGTTCACTCCAATACCTGGCTCCAGGTTTGTTTTTATTAATAAGACCTTTTAAGATTTGTGCTACAGCATATCCTACCTAGCATATCCTTCATTTTTCTGAAAATATCTCAACTCCAAAAAGACTAGCTCTTCCTAAACCTCTTAGCCATATTAATTATATGCCTTTGAGGTCATTTAACACTAATGTATTTAACCTACTACTCAGCCTGGTTAAGTTTAACCTGCCTTTAGAACAATGTAACCAACTCTACTACACCTTGAACTTCCCACACAACCAGCCTTTACAAGCTAAGCTAAATTTATAGCTTTAATCCTAGTTCTATACTCTTCCATGCCCTGACTCTGATTATATGGATGTATGCATGTATATGTATGTTGTGGTAATCATTTGCTAATAGCAGCCAATAGGTCAAAAGCAACATTAAACAAAACCAATATCCACCATAAATATTGGAAGTAGAGAGAGGTTGATAACATCTGTGTGAGGATTTGAGAGCTATTCTGGGTTAGTTGATTTCTTCACTTATAAAATTCTGTGAAAGATTTCTGTCAGGAATCCCTCATTCCTTTCTCATACTGTTTTCTGTACTGTTCAATAAACACAGAGCAAAGCTCTTTGTTAGAGACAGGTACAGGACAGAGACACAGCAAGCAACAGACACAGAACAGACACAGGCACAACAATATAGGCAACGGGGACAGACAGATCAGACACACACAAAAGACAGACTATCCAAATGTCAGTCAACCCAGCTATGGACAGATGGAAGACACACGGAGAGAAGCGAAGAATTCAAAGTGGGCTCACTCTTAGTCAAACTAATGAAAGAGGAAGTCTATGGTTTTAGTCCTTATTGTGCCATGGACACATTTTTGTCCCTACTCTGAAGTTTCTCTAATGCGTTTGTTGACATAGTATATATCAACAAGTCTACAATTTTTTGTAAAATGAATAATTTTCTAAGAAATTGTCAATTTCCAAATATTTCTTGAATAATTTTGATAGTACTATAATAGGAGGATTAGGAAAAGAAGGAAACCATTCATCAAACAAAGCCATAACTTTTCAGGTAGTTTCTATTTGAATCTAAGGAAAAGATAAACAAATACAACTTCCAAGTAAGGTAATGTGGTTTGAATGGGAATGGCCACTGCATAGGCTCACATGTTTGAATTCTTGGTCTATAGTTGGTGGAACTGTTTGGTAAGGGTTAAGAGGTGTGGTCTTGTGGCGGAAGCGTCATCTTACTGGAGGAGGTGTGTCACTGAGGTATCAAAAGCCACATCCGGCCCAGTCTTTCCCTCTCTCCTCCAACGTACAGATCAAGATGGAAGCTCTCTGCTATTGCTCCAGCACCACACCTTGCCTGCTGCCATGCTCCCCACCATGATGATCATGGACTTATCCTCTGAAACTGTAAGCAAGCCTCCAATTAAATGCTTTTTTTTTTAAGTTGTCTTGGCCATGATGTCTCTTCACAGGAATAAAAAGGAACCAAGACAAGTAATTAGCCAGAGTTTGAGCAGCAATGAATGTTACAAAATTACAGTTTAAAATAATAAGACATTTTATAGATGTGGAAACTCAAAACACCATCATCATTTCTGGCATCACTGAAATTAAACCTCTTCTAAATACAATGTGAATTAAACTGAATGAAAATATCAAAGGGTGTAAGAAACAGCTAAAGATGAAACAGGGATGGAGTGGGAAAGCAATGAGAGATACCATGATGGAGGGAGATATGGGGATAGAGAGAAACCAAGTGCTAGGGAAGTTGCCAGGAATCCCCAAGGATGAACCCAGCTTGGACTGCTAGAAATAGTGGAGAGGATGCCTGAGCTGAACTGGCTTACTCCAGTGATCAGATCGGAGAATACCCTAACTGTCATCACCGAGCTTTTCTCCAATGACTGATGGAGCCAGATGCAGAGATCCACAGCCAAAGACCAGGCAGAGCTCCAGGAGTCCAGTCGGGGAGAGAAAGGAGGGATTCTATGAGCAAGGGCATCAGGATCATGATGGGGAAACGTACAGAGATGACCAAACCAAACTAGTGGGAACTCATGAAAGTTGGATCAATGGCTGTGGAGCCTGCATGGGACTCATCTAGGCCCTATGCATGGAGAGACAGTTGTGTAGCTTGATCTGCTTGGGGGCCCCCTAAAGGTAGAATCAAAATCCATCCCTGGTGCATGAGCGGGCTTTTTGGAGCCCACTACCTATGATGGGACACCTCATGCAGCCTTGAGACAGGGGAAGGGCTTGGACTTGCCTCTATTGGATATGCTTCCCCATGGGAGGCCTTGTCTTCTTGTGGGAGGGAGTAGGGTGTGGGTTTGGAGAGGATGTTGGGGGAGCAGGAGGAGGGAAGAGGGGAATCTTTGGTGTGTTAAATGAATGAAAAAAATTTTAATAAAAAAAGATTTAAAAAAAGAAAAAGCTAAAGAAAAACAGAAATGTATGGCAGTAAGAAGGTATCAGAGATAGAAAAATACCTGTATTAGTTACATTTTTCTGTCCCCATGCTAAAATATTCTGTAAAAGCAATTTAGGGAAGGAAGGTTTTACTTTGGCTCACAGTTCAAAAGCACAATACATCGTAGTAGAAAAACTGTGGCAGCAGGAATTTGGTCCCATTGCATCCAAAGTCAGGAAGCAGAGAACAATGATGAATGCTGATACTTAGCTCACTGTCTCCTTTTAATTCAGTCCAGAATCCCATCTCATCGAATAGTTCCAGTCATAGTTAAGATGGGTCTTCCCATCTCAGCCTAATCTAGATGCCTCACAAGTATGCCCAGAAACTTTTCTCCTAAGTAACTCTAGATCTTGCCAAGGTGGCAATTAAAATGAACTTACACAACCCTTGAAGTAAGCATATAGAAGAAAATAAATCCCAAAGCAGACATCAATGAAGTTTAAACCAGAAAAACAATAGACAAAAATCAATATGGTAAAAAGCTTGTTATGGGGTGATACTCAAAGGCATGAGGCCAAGAAAACAAGAGAAGCCTCTGTTAGAGAAATGTTCGTGGCTGCCAGTGTGCACCATAGATCAAGCTGGAGTGGACAGTCCTGTCTACAGCTTCCTTTATTGCTTCACTTCAGTTCTACCCTTCACCTTCAAATAACATGAAATGAAATTCAGGTAAAGGAAATAACCACCCTGTGAAACACAAGAATATACTTTACTAACAACCAAAAGTTAAGCTGGCCTTTCAGACCTATCAATGTTCTAGGAGAACAAAGTTGTTTTCTCTTAAAGTAGAGGATAGTCCATGCTCACGTGGAAAATAGCCCCTCTATAATATCCTATCAATAATATATTTTCCTCAGAGATTAGAAAACAATAAGAATTTATGTTAAATAAAACCATAACTAGCCATGATACCCATGTGTAGTAGGTATTCATAGTGATAGCAAAATGCAGTTTTATCAAATTTAGAAAACTTATTGTTTGATAGAAAAATATTTATCAAAATTCACATATTGATAAAATAGAAAAAATACTACTGTTATGCTATTTTTCTGAGAATTTCAATAATGGAGCTTATTTCTATTGACTGCAGACAATTTAAGTAATCAAGAGTATAAGAAACTTATGAATATGTAACTTGTGCATCTCATAAGTAATAAAACTTTACTGAACAGGAACATGAAATATAAAGGTAATCATAAGGGCTTGTAACTGTGTCAGCTAGCCTGAGAAAGGAACAGAACATCTGTCACCAAAGTGATGCCTCTGAATTTAAAAAAGAGAAGCAAAGGGTTTTTGTTTTTTTTTTAATAAGCAAACGTTATTATAAACATATTTTATAGTTGTCAAATTTAGGGAAGGAAAATAATTCATCATTTAGATGTTTTACCTAAAAATGCATAAAATACATTATTTTTTGCTAATTAGAGAAGAAAACAGTATTTCAAGGGCCAAAGAAAAATCATAACGTCTCTGTATATAGGCCCTAACTAGACTCAAGTATTTGAGTCTACACATTTATAGACTCGGGAGACACACACACACACACACACACACACACACACACACACACACACACACTCACTCACACTCCTCCCTCTACTCCTCATTGGAAATGTTAAATTCCACTCTCCTAATGGAATAAGGACAGCCCACATCTACCACAATAGCAAACAAGCTACTGAGATGAAACCCAGATGCCATGAGAAGTTGCCAAAATCTGTCACTTAGTGGGCAAACATGATTCTAATAAAAGTTCCTCTAGTGCATCTGAAAATAGCTCGTGGGCTCTGGCTGGACAGACAGTGCCGATCCTAGATACGCAGTGCTGCTGGCCTGGCTCACAGCACCTCTGCAGTTCTTCAGGGCGTTATCTCTCCTTCATGTGCCTTTGTCCCCGAGCTCACACATCACTCACAGCACGTCAACCAGCACAGCAAATCTCCCTCTTTCCTAGAACAGTCTATCTGAAGCAGGACTTCATAAATGTATTTTCATAACAGAATGATACCTCAGCCAAAAGAAACCCATAAAGCTCAATAAATAAAATGAAAATAAGCTACAAACAGCACAGAATTTAACAGCTCTTTATTTATGGAAAGAAAAAAAGAATATTAATAAAATCTATGAATTTATTGGAGGTGAACTATGCCTATGTTATTATCTGTGTAGTACACTGCCACATCTTTCAACAAAACCAAGGCAAAAACACAATTTCGATAGGTCATTGGTCATCTTTTCCAATAAGAGTGACCCCAGGTCCTCAAGTCTCTGAATTCCATAAGGAACGATGTTTGTACTGTGGAAATATTCTTCTTGTAAGGATTTCTTTTTTGAAAGGTGGGAAGATAAATCCTTTGGTTGGTTTTCTGAAACAGGGTCTCACATAGTCCAGGCTGGCCTGGAGCTCACTATATACAGCCAAGGATGACCTTGAATTCCTCATCTACCTGCCTTTGCCTCCCAAGAGCCAGAATTACTGGGGCACACAACCACAGTCGTGTGTGGCTCAGGAACTGTTACTTCTTCCGTTTACTTTTACTAACTCTGTAATGCTCTCCTGTCGTCCAAATACACTTTACTGAAATAAAACTTCAAATGGATTGAAGTATACAAAGGGTAAAAGAAAACAATAAAGAGAATATATATGTATACACACTTATATCTTAAAAGTATGTGTGCATGAAAATAAAATCTTAGAAGTTTTTATTTTCATAAAATACCACATGCAACTAAATTACCATTAACTTTCATTTAGAGGAAGAAATGATTCCTCTCAAACCTCAATCTAGGTGTTGTTAGCTCATCGTGTATTTGACTTTTAAAATGTCAACAAAGAAAAGATTGGTAATACGGAACATGATAACACTCTAGTTCTAAAAATGATTGTTTGGTATGTCAACCATTTCGAAGTGAGGGCGGAGGAGATGGCTTCGTGAGAAAAGTGCCTGCCATGCATCCCGGGTTCTAATTCAGATCTTCAGCATCTACATAAAAAGCCAGGCAGAGGTGATGAGAGGTGACTAGGAACAGTCGCTGCTGTTCCTGGGGACACAAGCTCCGATCCCTGCACCCGTGTCTGGCTCACAGATGTCTGTAACTCCAACACCATGGGGATCGCACACCTTCTGGTGCTCTCCCTAGGCACCCGTGCTCTTGTACAAATGCACTTGGTCAATGCAGACATGGTGGTGCATGCCTCTAATCCCACAACTAAGGAGATGGAGGCAGGAGGCTCCCCAGAGCTTGCTGTCCAGCCAGTTTAGCTGAATCTGTGAGCTCCTGATTCAGTAACAGAGACTGTCTACAAAAGTAAGGAAGAAAGTGATTGAGGAAGGCATTCCATGCCAAGCCCTGGCCTCCACATGCACAGCAGCCACACATATGCACCAGCACACACATATGCATGCACACATACTCAAATTGAAAAATCCCTTCCCTTAAAAAATCAAAGATTTACATCTTCAAATAAAGTTAACCATGAATTTCTCCCCGCAAAACTGTTATTGCTCTTACTTCCAAGATTTGTTAACAAAGGAATTCAATTAATTTACTTTCATTAATAAATTAGACAACTACTACTTAGTCAAATTGGACAAAACTTACTAAAAGTATATTTGTAATTCATAATAAAGTTAACTATAAAATGGAAATAGATACAACATGTGGTATCACACACCTGTAAACCCAGCACATGAGAAACAGAGGCAGGAGGGTCAGGAGCAGAGCAGGTGATCTTCCACTACATAGCAAGTTTGGGCTGGCCTAGGATACAAGATATACCCACCGCACCCTCACTCAAAGTATTTAACATAATATGGGCCTATTTTACATGCTATTTAACATTATGAGTACAATGTACCAGACAATACAGACAGCTTCTATTAAATCTGAGCTGTAACAGAAATAGCAAAGTATTTTCTATTAAAACTCAGATTACCAAAGTGTTTTCATCAAATTTTCACATATTTTACTATTAAGAGATGGAAGGAAAAAACTAAAATAACAAAAGTGTTCTGGGACAAAAACAATGCCTGCATTAAACCACACCAGAGAATACACTAAACAGAACTATTAATGATGGTTATCTTAGAAGGAGCGAGAGCTCTTTTATGCTACATCAATTATCTAGCTTTCCTTACTGTTCACATATTAGTTGTTTTCTACTATCACACTTAGAAATGTTTAATGGTTTTTTTTCTATAGATTCAAAGTACCATTTAAACATTTTTCCAAGACAGACTTGGTGGCCTACACCTGTAATCCCAGCAACAGAGAGGCTGAGGTAAGGAATGATGAGTCTGAGGTCAGCCCAGTCTATATACTGAGATCATGTCTAGTCCTCATTCTCAATTTATTGCAATCTTATATTTACTGTCCTGCAAAAAAATATCTTCTTAGCTTTCTCTCAAACAAAAAGGCTTCTTCAAAGTTATTAGACTAACTTTGGACTATTAACCTAGATTTCAAGTATAAGTCAAATTCATGTAAAAGTCTGATCATCAACATACAAACCAACATTTAGATATGAAAACTTTACAAAGCCAAGAGATATATTGATCTGTTTATTTCTATTCCATTTATTTTTTCTAAGGGAAAAAATATACAGTTAATATCTACTGATTGACTAATTCGATCAATTATAATACACTTAATGCTTCCAAATGTTTCCAAACTAAAATCATTGAAATTTACAATATACATGTTTAATATATAATCACATAAAATGTCCAAACATACCAAGCAAAAAAACTTCATACTCAAAAAAATTATTCAATGAACACATATAATTTGGAGAGTTTTTGTTGGGGTTTTTTTTGTTGTTGTTGTTTTGTTTTGTTTTTTTGAGACAGGGTTTCTCTGTGTAACAGCCTTGGCTGTTCTGGAACTCGCTCTGTAGACCAGGCTGACCTCGAACTCACAGAGATCCGCCTGCCAGTAGAACTGTATCCCTCCTTGGATTCTGTCCACAGCGAACCTTCCCCAGGCCAAAGCCATCCCAGCTGTGCCCTGGCCCTGCTGCTGCTGGGCACTGCCCCCAACCCCAGCAGACTTCTGCCACTGAGGCACAGACCACACCAGCCAAAACCAGTAAGTGATCCTCCTGTCCTGTGGCCTGGCCCCTCCCACTCAGCGCCAGCACCACTGGGTCCTGCCCCCCCCCCCCACTCCAGAGGAATCCCTCTGCTCTGCTACAACCCTCACCAGTCCACAGCAAGTGGGTAAGTAGTCCTCCTGTTAGCTGGACTGCTGCCACTCCCTGGGTTCTGCTCCCCCAAGACCCACACCATCACCCAACCCCTTCCACCTCATCATCCTCCCTGTGACCAGCCCTTCCCTAGAACTCCAGCAGACTTCATAGGCACAGACACAGTCCACACCAGTTGGAAGAACAGCCCCAGCCGCTCTACAGGAGGCCAGGCTGGTCCTAGGCACCCCAGAAAAAAGACTCCAGCTTCTGGAGGCCAGGCTGGATCTAGAGACCCAAGAAGACTTTGGCTTTAACAGAAGCCAGACTGGAAGATCAAGGAACTCAAAGCTCCCAAAACACCAGCAGAGACACCCTAATGGACCTGAAAACTCACCCGTCACCAGAACCCTTGGCCACTTAGGTGAGAGACGAAACAGAAGCCAAAGAACAAAACACTCAACCAACAAAGACAAAACACAGGAATCGACACCAAGATCTATAATCATCCCAAATCCAAATGCCTAAATGCTAATTTAAGAACACAATCAATAACAAAACACAGCTATCCCAGGACAGCAAGACTTGAACATTCCAACACAGATGAAGCACAAGAAAATGACCTTAAAAATAACTTTATGAAGATGGTAGTGTTCCTTAAAGAGGAAATGAAAAAATAACTTTAAAAAATGGAGGAAAAGATAACCAAGAAATTGGAGTAAATCAATAGACCTTTTAAAGAATATCAAGAACACCAGGGGGTAAGAAAAGTTAATGAAACAAAACAGTTCAAGGCCTGAAAATGGAAATAGAAGCAATAAAGAAAACACAGAGGGAAACCTGAAATGGAAATCCTGGGAAAGTGAATAGGAACTATAGATGCAAGCATCACCAACATAATACAAGAGATGGAAGACAGAATATCAGGTGTTGAAGATATGATAGAAGAAATAGATTAATTGGTCAAAGAAAATGTTACATATATAAAATTCCTAACATAAAACATCCAGGATATCTGGGACACTATGTAAAGAAACAAACCTAAGAAAAATAGGAATAGAAGAAGAATCCCAGCTCAAAGGCACAGAAAATATACTCAACAAACTTATAGTAGAAAATTTTCCTGACCTAAAAAAAGATATACTCATAAAGCTACAAGAAGCTTACAGAACACCAAGTAGACTGGACCAGGAAAAAAAAAAAAAAACAAAAAAACTCCCTTCGCCACACTAAACATACAGAAAGAATAGTAAAAGCTGCAAAGGAAAAAGGCCAAGTAAAATACAAAGGCAGACATACCAGAATTACACCTGATTTCTCAATGGAGACTCTAAAAGCCAGAAGGGCCTGGACAGACTTATTGCACACTCTAAGAGATCATGGATGCCAGCCCCGACTACTATACCTAGTAAAACTTTCAATCATCATAGATGGAGGAAAACAAGATATTTCATGACAAAGTCAAATTAAACTGATATCATCCACAAATCCAGCCCTAGAGAAGGTACTAGAAAAAAATTCCAACCCAAGGAATTTAGCTACACCCATGAAAACACAGTCACTACATAATTCCACACCAGTAATATCCAATCCAAAGAAGGGAAACACACACACACACACACACACACACACACACACACACACACACACACACACCAATAAGACAAAGATTAACAGAATAGATACGAAAACAGGGTCCATCCTTCTGCTACATACAAGAAACACACCTCAACATCAAACACAGACATTATCTCAGAGTAAAGCGTTAGAAAAAGATTTTCTAATCAAATGAACCTAAGAAGCAAGCTGGTGTAGCTATCTTAATATCTAACAAAATAGACTTCAAAATAAAAATTAATCAAAAATGATGGAGAAGGACATTTCATATTCATCAAAGGACAAATCCACCAAGATGGTGTCTCAATTCTAAACATGTATGTCCCAAATATAAGGGCACCACATTTGTAAAACAAACATTACTGAAGCTTAACCTGCATATTAAACCCCACACATTAATAGTGGTAGACTTCAACATCCCACTCTCACCAATGGAAAGGTTCTCTAGACAACTACACAGAGAAATAATGGAACTAACAGGTATTATGACTAAAACGGACCTAATAGATATCTACAGAACACTTTACCCAAACACCAAATATGGAAACTTCTCAGCACCTCATGGAAACTTCTACAAAATATACTCATATACTATATACTCAGTCACAAAGCAAGTCTTAGTAGATACAAAAAAAAATTATAATAACCCCTGTATCTTATCAGATCACCATGGATTAAGGTTGGAGTTTAACAACACAGACTACAGAAAGCCCACAAACTCATGGCAACTGAACAACTCTCAACTGAGTTACCACTGGTCAAGGAAGAAATAAAGTAAGAAATTAAAGACTTCCTAGAATTCAATAAAAATGAATGCACAACATACCCAAACTTATGGGACACATAGAAAGCAGTGCTAAGAGGAAAGTTCCTAGCACTAAGTGCCATCCTAAGGAATTTGGAGAAATCTCATACTAGCGACTTAACAACACACCTGAAGGCTCTAGACAAAAAGAAGCAAATATATGAGAGGAGTAGACTGCAGGAAATAATCAAACTGAGGGCTAAAATCAATACAACAGAAACAAAGAAAACAATAAAAGAATCAATGAAACAAAGAGTTGGCTCTTTGAGAAAAATCAACAAACTAGACAAACTCGTACCCAAACTAACTAAAAGGCAGAGGGAGAATATCCAAATTAACAATATCAGAAACAAAAAGAGCACATAAAAACAGACAATGAGGAAATCCAGAGAATCATTAGGTCATACTTCAAAAACCTGTACTCCAGAAAATTAGAAAGTCTAAAAGAAATGCACAAATTTCTTGATGCCACATACCATAATTAAACTGAGTAAACTGAGATCAGATAAACAATTTAAACAGACCTATAATCCCTAAGGAAATAGGGACATTCATTAAAACTCTCCCAAGCAAAAACAGCCCAGGGCCAGATGGTGTCAGTGCAGAATTCCACTAGACTTTCAAAGAAAAGCTAATACCAATACTCCTCAAATTGTCCCACACAATAAAAACTGAAGGAACATTACCCAATTCTTTTTATGAGGCAATAGTTACCCTGATATCCAAAGACTCAACAAAGAAAAAGATTTACAGACCAATTTCCCTCATGAATATTAATGAAAAATACCCAATAAAATACTGGCAAACAAAATCCAAGAACACATCAAAAATATCATCCATCATGATCTAGTGAACTTCATCCCAGAGACACATGGATGGTTGAACATAAGAAAATCGCTCATGTAACCCACCATATAAACAAACTGAAAGAAAAAAAAAAGAAAACATGATCATCTCATTAGATGATTAAAAAAAAAAAAGGCCTTTGACAAAATCCACCACTCCTTCATGATAAATAAAACTCTTGGAAAGATCAGGGATACAAGGAACATACCTAAACATAGTAAAAGCAATATACAGCAAACCAATAACCAACATCAAATTAAATGGAGAGAAACTCAGAGCAACTCCACTAAAATCAGGGATAAGACAAGGTTGTACACTCTTCTCCATATCTATTCAATATAGTACTCAAAGTTCTAGCTAGAGCAATAAGACAACTAAAGGAGATCAAGGGGATACAAATTGGAAAGGAAGAAGTCAAAGTATCACTATTTGCAGATGGTATGATAATAATGCATAAGTGAAGCCAAAATCTCTACCAGTGAACTCCTAGAGCTGATAAATACCTTTAGTGAAGTGCCTGGATACAAGATTAACTCAAAAAAATTCAGTAGCCCTTTTATATACAAACTATAAAAAGGTCGAGAAAAAAAATCAGGGAAATAACATGATTTACAATAACCACTAACACTATAAAATACCTCGAAGTAACTCTAACCAAACAAGTGAAAGACCTATATGACAATAACTTCAAGTTTTTAAAGAAAGAATTTAGAAAAGATAACAGAAGATAGAAAAATCTCCCATGCTCATGGATTGGTAGGATTAACATAGTAAAATGGCTATCTTACCAAAAGCAATCTACAGATTTAATGCATTCCCTATCAAAGTTCTACATAATTCTTTACAGACCTTGAAAGAACAATATTCAGCTTCATATGGAAAAAAAAACCCAGCATAGCTAAAAAACAATCCTGTACAATAAACCAACTGCTGGAGGAATAACCATCCCTGATGTCAAGCTCTACTACAGAGCTATAGTAATAAAAACAGCATGGCATTGGCATAAAAACAGACACATTGATCAATGGAATTGAATCAAAGACCCTGATATAAATGCACACGCCTATGGACACTTGATTTTTGACAAAGAAGCCAAAATTATACAATGTAGAAAAGAAAGCATCTTCAATAAATGCTGCTGGCATAACTGGATGTCAGCATGTAGAAGAATGCACATAGATCCCTCTCTATCACCCTGCACAAAACTCAAATCCAAGTGGATCAAAGACCTCAACATAAACCTAAATATACTGAACCCTGAATACATTGGCACAGGAGACTACTTCCTGAATAGAACGCCAGTAGCATGGACACTGAGATCGACAATAAATGGGACCTTATGAAACTGAAAAGCTTCTTTCTGTAAGGCAAAGGACACTGTCAGTAAGACAAAACAGCAGCCTACAGAATGGGAATGGGAAAAGATCTTCACCAACCCCACATCTGACAGAAGGCTGCAGATCTCTAAAATATATCAAGAACTCAAGAAACTAGACATCAAAATACCAAATAATCCAATTAAAAATGGGGTACAGATCTAAACAGAGAATTCTTATATAGAAGAATCTCAAATGGCTAAAAGTCACTTAAGGAATTGTTCAACATCCTTAGCCATCAGGGAAATGCAAATCAAAGTGACTTTGAGATGCCATCTTACACCTGTCAGAATGGCTAAGATCAAAAACACTAATGACAACTTATGCTGGAGAGGAGGTGGAGCAAGGGGAACACTTCTCTATTGCACCCAGGAGTGCCAACTTGCACCTCCACTTTGCAAATTAATATGAAGGTTTCTCAGAAAATTGAGAATCAATATACCTCAAAACCCAGGGATACCACTCTTAGGCATATACCCAAAGGATGCTCAGTCATACCATAAGGACACTTGCTCATCTATGTTCATGGCAGCTTTATTTGTAATAGCCAGAATCTGGAAGAATGGGTAAAGAAAATGTGATATATTTACACAATGACATCATGAAATTTGCAGGCAAATGGATGGAACTAGGAAAAAAAAATCACCCAGGTCCAGAAAGACAAACACAGCATGTACTCATAAGTGGATATTAACTGTAAGGTAAAGGATAACCATGCTACAATCCGCAGACCTAGAGAGGCTAGGCAACAAGGAAGTTCTAAAGAGAGATGCAAGGATATCCCTGGGAAGAGGAAATAGACGAGATCTCCTGGGTAAAATGTGGGTGGGTGGGAATGGGAACATGAGAGGTCAGATTGAAAGTGGGATAGAGAGGGAGATGTTTTGATGGGGGCGCATTTCAGGGTCAGGTAGAAACCTGGTACAAAAGAAACTCTCACAGATCTACAAAGATGACCCCAGCTAAGACTCCTAGCAATAGTGGATATGTAGTCTGAACTGGCTGCCATCTGTGATCAGATTGGTGACTACCCCAAATGTCATCAGAAAGCCTTCATCCAGTAACTGATGGAAGCAGATGCAGAGACCCACAGCCAAACATTAGACTGAGCTGAGGGAATCCTGCTAATGAGAGGAAGGAAGGATTGTAGGAGCCAGAGGGGTGAAGGACAGACACCACAAGGAAACCCCCAGAAACAACTAACTTGGCTCATAGGAACTCTCAAAGTCTGAACCAACAACCGGGGAGCCTGCAAGGGACTGACCTAAGTCCTCCACATATGTGTGACAGTTGTATAGCTTGGTCTAATCATAGGACTCCTAACAATGGGAGCAAGGGCTGTCCTTAATGCTTTGGCTGGCTATTGGGAATCTATTCCTCATACTGGATTGTCTTGCCCAGTCTAAATACAAGGGGAGGTCTTCGTTTTACAGCAACTTGATATGCCATGCTTGGTTGATATCCATGGGAGGCTTACCCCTTTCTGAACAGAAAAAGAGGATGAGTGGATGGGAGAGGGAGGGGCAGAAGGAATGGGAAGAGAAGAGGGAGGAAAAACTGCAGATGGAATGTAAGATAAATAAACTTAAAAAAAAGAATAATTTGGAAACCAGCTTTTTGTGAAATTTGCATGTTCACTTTAAAATTAACATAACTACATTTTCACACTAGTATAGTATAATCAAAACACTGGACCTTTGATTATTTATGAAAACACTAGAGTACAGGAAGATTCACTCCCCAAAAACCCTAAGTGTAAGTAGTTTAGGAAGAAGGAAGGATAGGAGGAAGGGCAATTGAAAACAATATTGAGAAGCCATGAGTGACATCCACCCACTCCACAATCAGTATGTTACTATGATGGCCGTGGGACCACTGTTGAGACTGCACTCCTACACCAGACCCCACGGAACAGACCAATAGGGATGGAGTCACTCCACTAGAAGCCTCATGGGCAAACTGAAAAGCCGAAAACCCAGGACCCTGCCAGCATTCAATCAGAAAGGGTGTGGTTTACTTGAAACCAAAGGTAAGGAAGCCTTCCTCAGTTCTTTGAGAATAACTAAAAGGATCGGTTTGCTTTTCTGAACCTCTGCCTCTTCTTCCAGCCTTTTTCTGCCCATAAAACCCACCTTTATTTAGCATGAGGGACCTTTCTATTTTTGTAGATGGACTGCTGCCTGATTCATGAATCACTCACAGTGTTCAAGCCAATTAGATAAGTGAACTCAATGTATTGACAGCTTTGTTTTGGTACTGCATATATGTCAAAATGAGAACAGATTAGAGATGGAATACATTTAAAATCCCACGTTCTCGGGACTGCTAAGGAGAAAGGAAGCAGTTCGTTTAAAATCCCTGAACCTTCTTTCTCACTCTTGTCCTACAACGTATCTTTTAAGAGCTCACTTGTAGATGGCAAATAGTATTGCAGACACCTGTTAGCTCCAAAAATATAGTGAGACCTCTAAGGGCTAAGAGGTATTAAAAGGTTAGAAAAATCACATTCTGTTCATGATGTTTTGGCTAACTTCTGGCTATTCTGAAACATAAGATAATCAATCGCTTGTGATTTCTGTAAAGATCTGAACAAACTGAGCAGGCCTCCTCCCTCCTTACCCTGTAGGAGCTGCAATAGAATGACAGAGGAGAGTTGTGATGACATAAGACAATGACAGAACTGTTCAACTGTGCTGTGTGAATGGATGGCAGTGGTCAGGTCAGGAAAGACATCAAATGGGTATGCCATCAAATGTAGTTTCGATCCTGAGGTGACAGGGAATACGAGAGTTTCTCAGCATGTGCAAGGTGATCACAGTTATACTTGAGAAAGTAAACTTTGATATGACATGATCTAAGTGAAGGATAAACAGTCAAAGCAAAAGGCAATCTAGTAGTTCATATACTTCTACTAAAAAAATAAAAAAAAGCTCAGAAACCTGCTGAGGTCACGTGAACACAGATTTGCAGACATATTGTGAAGCTGGAGGTTCAGGAGTTTGCTGTGCTTGTGTCTCCTCGTAATGTCAGAAGCTATAGCTATAAAAGTCTCACTAACATGACTGCTCAAACATGATCTGAACAAGGAGGACACCAAACATGCCAAACTGGGCAGGGAAAAGTCCACGAGGCCTCAACCCTACACAAAGAACTCCAGGCAACTGAGGAAAGCTGGGAGTGGGAGAGGTGGCCCTCACCAGGAGAGAGCACACCAAAGAGCACAGCAGTGCCTAACGGTCGGCCCTGAAAGCACATACAAATAACATTCTATGAACGTAGTATGTTATATTTAGGAATATATATGTATGTACAGATACATATATGCATGCAATAACAATTGAAAAAGGAGGCCACAAATTTGAAGGAGAATGCAGAGGGGTAAATGAGAGGTTTTATGGGAGAAATGTTGTAATTCAAATACAGTCTCAAAAATAAAACAAAAAATGTATAAATTGGTGTAGAACTATACAAACCATCTTCATAAACCATCTAGCCTGTCTTAATGCCTTACACTTCTTTATTTATATGATATTTAATAATAAAATAGATAATCTGCCTACAATTGATTGATAGCTGAGAAAAAAAATAAAATATCCGGGCCTTTGACTCTAAAGGTGAACTTCTAGAGAACTACTCTACAGGTAAAAGCTCTCTCTCCACAAGTCTTAAGGGTACAGCCTGCTTTAATGTAGTGTTTGCAATGGAGAACTCCTACCTGTCTTCCTTCCCTATTATCAGAGAGGACGTCCTGTCCCCCCAGGCTCAGATCATACTTACAATACTGCTTACATGTTTTCTCAGCCAACTTCAATATTGAGGCAGTAATTTTCCAACTTTTAATAGAAAAGAATCCTCATGAATTAGGTAAAATCATTTCCCCCCTAGGGTATCTAACCTAAAAAAAAAAAAAGTCCCACAACTTTGAGAGTAAATATTTAAATTACTTTAACTTAATCACCACTTGTTATACTAACTTCTTGTCCAAATGTTTCCAGAAAAACTGATATTCCTTTGCCTCTACTATAAACACTCAATGTCTCTCTCTCACACACAAACACACACACAACATACTTGATGTTAAAGACTAAATAAATCATAGCATACTTTACAGGAAAATAGGTTTAAAAATCCTTTTAAGAAGCACACAAACATGTCTCAAAAGTATGCACACTGGCCAGCAAGACCATTTAGAGAGTAAATATGCTTGCCACCAAGCCTGATGAGCTGCACTCCAATCCCAGAAGCCACATGGCAGAAGGAGAACCTACTCCATAAAGCTGTCCTCTGGTATCTGCACACACACGCACACACATACATAAATAAATATTTGTAAAGTATACATAAGGGCAAAAGCAAAGAAATAAAACCAATAAACCCAATTCCAAGTAAGCATTTCTCTGAGTGAGGAGGTTAGGGAAACAAAGCAAGATGGAAAGGCTGCATATAAGTTACTGTTAACATTAGTGCTTTGGGGTCTTGTGGGAAAGTCCCAATCTGTTTACCTGTAAGCTTTTGAGACAGTTTCCTTTTGTAGGCTAGGCTGGCCTCAAACTCAAGATCCTCCTCAAACCCAAGATATAAGTGCTGGAATTACAGATAGGCAAACACCATGCTTTTGTCCTAGGTAGGTATTTCACAGACATGCCTTACTAAGATTCACAAAAGTAAAATGTACATTCAAATAAAAGCTAAATTTAAAAACTGTATAAATAAAATGTGTGTAGGAAAGCCAATGTTAAGAGTTTATAGAGTACTGGGAAATATTGCACATCCACTTAGGAAACAAAATAAAATCTTAATTTAAAAATAAAATACAAATCAGACTTATTTAGTGTGGTCTTTCTTCACACTTACCCTCCAAGCATACTTGCCTTTTCAAATAATAACAAAATATATTTTCTTGATTACACTACTATCCTATGTGTCTTAATCCTTTATATTCTTTCCCCTAAATGAACGTTAAAGAAGATTTAAGAATTGTCCCTAACAGTTCTACCGGGTAACTCAAAATCACCTGACAATCTTTCCCAATGCTTATATTATTATATTCTTGTGTTCCACTCTTCCTTCAGTAACTATGTAAGATCACCACCACGGGCCAGTTCTCCACCAGATAAGTGCACTACAAAGAGTAAGTGGCAGTGGGGCACAGCTGCACACACCTGCAATCCCAGGGCTTGGGAGGCTGAGGGAAGAGAATTGTGAGTTTGAGGCTAGCCTGGGATACATGAAAAGGCCTTATCTCTAAAACAAAGAAAAGCAAATAAAATGAGTTGCTGACCTGAACTGAAGAGAGGAATGTAAAACGGTTTAGTAAAGGGCAGGGAAAGGTTCACAGAGAGATAAATATTGAGGAAGCACTCCATGGGACATTCCTGTGAAAAGTACCCTGGCTTAAAATAGAACAGTAACCTGTCCACAGGGTCACAGGAAGCTGCACAGAGTCAGAGCACAAGACACAGGAATGTGATAACAGACAAGACAAAACAGATACGGCCTGAAAGGCAGAGCTAAAATGTCTGATTTCAGCCTGCTGAAAATCTTACAAGGGCTGTCCCAACCACGGAAACTTCCCATCACAGGAATTCTAGTTTGGGTCCCACAGACCCTTTTAGAAAAGTGATGAATCCTAATGCTCTGTTCTCAGAATGTTTTTATATGCATAAAATAAAATACGTAGACTTCTAACTAATTTCCATAGAGTCCACACTTCAGTAGTACAACATAATATAGTACCCTGGCACCGGAGAAAAAGCACCAGCAGGAAAGCCACGTTCACCTTCCTCTTGCCTCAACCCTGAGTAAGTCGTGCAACCTAGGGAAGTCCCCCTGATTTCCCCCCCTTACCCCACTAAAATAGATCATACGATCCTCACTGGAGAGGTGGTCCCCCAGCCCAAAGGAAAGGGAACACTGTCACACGCTCTCAGATGCCATGAAATACTGTATGTATTACTACTTTAATATTACCATAAATAGATCTGCCTAGGGAAGTGACCTAGCATGCCTGGCATGGCAGTACATACCTGCAGGATCAAGAGACCAGAGAAGAATCTAAACAGCCGTGCCTTGCTAAATGCCCCTTATTTTATGACTATCACACCCCTGTTATCTAATCGTACTTCTCCATCACTACCTACGTTTCTATTGAACCCAACATCAAAAGGGCAAGCTTATCTGTTTCTTTGGGCTGTTTTCTTATAAAGACTCCATGATACGCAATACTTAATATTTGTGTGCTTTTCTCTTGTCAACTTTCCTTTTGTCCTAACAGCCTCAGTCATGAACCTAGCGATGAGGGAAGAAAAGAAGCCTCTTCTCTTACACTTCCAAAGGACAGTTCAGAAAGAGGAAAGGGAGTCACTCTACGGGGGAAATACCTGAAAAGCACTACACTTGGCTAGGTGATCAAGGTTAACAACCGTGATCACTATGACAGCTTAGAGAACCTGGATAAAGACAACCATGGAATGGCAGCTTACCCTTTGACCTTAATCCCTGACAGGTCCTAACAAGTTACAGTCAAATCATTGATCCTTAAAAACAATTCTGTGACACAGTAATATAGGTTCTTTGTTAGTTCATTACATTTTGTAAATTATTTTTTGGATTTTTATGACAGGGTTTCACGTAGCCCAGGCTGGAGCTTGGCCTGGAGCTTACTATGTAGCTGATGGTGACCTTGAAACTCCTCACCCTCCTGCTTCTACCTTCCAGTTGCTAGGATGCAGGTATGTATATACCGGATACATTAAGTAACATCTATAGGCAGGTCTAACTATCGCAATTTCAAAACAGTGCTAAATACAGTATTTCAAAGTCTCAAATTGCCATAATAGGTTTCTCTTCGTATCTTTAGGGTGTTACTTCCAGATCCTAATTTGAATACCAAAATCTGCAAATGCTCAAGCCCCTTATAGAAATGGCACACTATTTGCATACGACATATACATTCTCTTGTATACTGTAAATCATCTCTAAATGTAATAGAAATTGTATCTAAGTAGTTACCAAACTATTATTTATGGAATAATAAAAGAGTGAGTCTGTGCACATTCAGAATGCAAGTTGTTCGAATTACTTTCTATGTGTTGTTGTCTGGATCCAAGGATATAGAATCCACAGACTAGGAAACTCAACTTTATGAAATCATCTGAAATTTCCACAGCAAGAGCCAAATGCATTACTAGTATTTCAGTAGCTTGTGGTCTACAGTCCAAAATGAACAAACAGGGCTTTCCTCTCTTGGCTCCTCCCACTATCAAGAGTTTTTGTTCTTCACACATCTGTCTGCTCTACACACACACACAAAAAAATGAATAAACAAAAATTTTCATTTAGAGCTTAGTAAAAATAACAAGTAACTGTTTTCTGTAACATGTTCAAGGACCTTGAGCTACATCTATGTATTCATGGCCATATGTTACCACTCCATTCTCTCAAGGCAAAAAGAACTTGAGTACTAACATGAAATGGATACCTTGTCACAGAATCTCTGATAGTCACTGTTTACACTTGTTGCTGAACCCTCAGCCACAATACCATTCCACACATTTCTTAAAGCAATGTGCCCAAAAGTGAATTCCAACGATAATGTGATTCCAAAAGAAGACTGACAAATACCTCTGAAGTTTTTCTGGACTCAAATGCAGCAATTTTGAGCAACACTCAATAACTGACCAATGTTTCCACCAAACAATCTGTTTACTGAATCTTGTTAAAACTTAAATAATTCCTAAAATTCCATAGGAATTATCACGAGCGGCCCAGCCAACTCCCCAAAAGGGCAAACCTGAAAGGTCCTCACCCTCATACATATCTACAGAGTGGAACTCGGATTCCAGTTTTCAATTGTCAGGACCCCTTAACACCTTCCCTAAGGTTTGTGTGTGGGCCACGTGTGTGTTTACCTAAACTTGCAAACATGGAAAAAATCTAGGGCATATTTGGTCTGTGGCAATTCCTTACTTTCTCCAACCAAGTATTAGCTATTCTATTTTCTCTAAGCTTCGTTCTCAAATAAAAGTGTGTATCTGATAGACAAAGCAGACTTTGCAAAAATAGTTACAGCCTTGAATAATTCATTTATAACTATCTAAAGTACTTATTTGTTGATAAATGCTATTGTATGAAAGCTAAGTCCAAATTATGGCTTTGCCCTAGAATATGCCAGTTTCATCGGGAACTATAATTTTTCATCTCAGGTCGCATCTGCTCTTTACCAGCTGGGCTATCTTGGATAAGTTACTATAAGCCACTGAGGCGGCAAAGGTTTCCCATTACTTGCAGTATCTACAACTGATAACACAGTATTTTATCATGTAAAGACAGAAAGAAAACAGTTCTAAAGCATCGGGGAAAGTGTCAAACACTGACTCTTTGGGCACTACATACACGGATAGGGAATGCTTGCAATAACAGTCTGCACTTTACTCTTAAGTGGTAAATACTTGCCTAAATAATATTTATAGAAGATCTTTGATAAAATATTTTCCAGTTGGTTTTAGCTAACCTTTTAAGTAACAAGAGATTTGTTCAAGAGAAGGATTTCATCTTGCTTTGCAAGAAGCCAAGATCATATCCATTTAAGGACACATGAGAGGCTGCAGTCACACATTTTTGTTACCCACAGGAAAGAGGAGGCTGAGTATATTCTGCTATAAGCACTTTAAAAATTACAAATAGGTTCTCCAAAACTAAACAGTCAACTCTAAAAATCAGGATATGCGAGCGTGCTGATTTACGTACATGTAATGTAAAAGCAATAAAGTATATGAAGAGAAAGCAAGACAACCATGCTCGGCTCTGCAAAAGGACTCAGTTCTATCCAAAGACAATCAAATTACAAGTGTGATTCTACTTTCTAAAATTCGACTTACACTTCAGACAAGAAAATGCTAGATTCGTTTTGAAAATTGCTCCAACACTTAAATTTCAGCACTTCAAAATCTGGTCAACAATGCCTCATTGCCATACAACTGACAAGAACCTACAGTCATTTCTTTCTAAAAAGCTACCTTTGGTACTATACCAGCTTATTCAAAATCGATTAGGTTTTTGTGGTAATATAATGTAGCTATATAAAAAATCTTAAGTACTTAAATTTATATTTTACTATCTTTCTGGGGACAATACATACCTATGGAAATATGGAATCATTTATTTAAAACATTGTTAAACTCCTAACTGAAGAAAAATATAATAAATTAAATACATGTGCCCCTCCTCAACTATAAGAAAAATCTTTTCTTTTTCAAAACCCAAAGAAATTGTTAACCTAGTTTCCTCACCCACATTCTCTCCCCTATACCTAGGCAGATGAGGCACAAATACAAAAGAGGACAGGAAAAGGCATCAGATGTCGCCTAAGGATGTTCACTGGAGAAGCTGCAGCCCTAACGCCCCGGCAGCTCCATCAACACTGCCCTGCCAAGCCCACACCATTCCTCTCCCGCGCTGCCTGCATTCCATTACATAACAAGTATTTCAGTCTTCTAGACCACGTATATACTTATCTCCTCGTCCGAAGATGTGTGGCTCTTTAAGGAAAGCTACCTACTATAAGATGTGCAGTCTACCATAACAAAGCTCACTTATTTTATTCTCAGTTATCTGCTACACACATTTTAAAACCTAAAAGTGGAGCATAAAGTGTTAATGACCTTTCCACAGCTAAAGTAAGATAAGTTCTAAGGTTAGGTTGTGATAAGAACAGGGCTAACCAATCGTAACATTAGAATTCCTGTGTGACATCATAAGACCTCCCTAGAACACTTTTTCTCCTCCACCTACTTCAACTGTTCCCATAAACCTGGGAACAGAAAACTGCCCAGCTAAGACCACATAAGACTTCACACAACTTAATACTCTGCATTGGGATGATCACAGAAGCCAAGGTAAGACATGATTATCACTGATTTGGGAAACTCTTACTTTCTGTAATTCAAACTTACCAAACTTTTAAAAGAATCCTATCTTCCAAATTCCAATTCCAAGTTAGATAATACAAGAACCTGTTATCAATAACAAAATGCTTAATTTCTAAATACATGCTTACCTATTTACTGACAGTAAAAATTAGGCAACTTTAAAAGAGGTTCTATTCATCTTCAAATTTTGGTTCCTAGTTATTTTGGTTTTTCAAATATGAACTTCTTCCAATTTAAAACCCTCTCAATTATAATAGTATATATGGTGGTAGAGATAAGTTTATTTTCATGCAAAAGAAATGGTTTCATTTGTTGTGTATTGTTCTGCTGGGACAGTGCAGGACAGGGCCACTGACAGCCGTGGGACAGTTTATTTATAACTCATCCCTAGCTGTGGGACACGCACACTACTAGCACACTTACTCTGATGCTATCATATGGATCTTAAGGTGACACAGTAAGAGTTTTGAGAATAGATAATAGAGCTCCTTTTCAAATGCTTGGAGATGTTACTCTCTAAAGAGTCCAGTCAACTTCTAAACACTTCTAGAACTTCCATTTTCATAAACAGAATGGCTTGTTTTAAGTTTCATACTATAAAAAAAAAGCTTGAGATTTTTTTAAAAAACTTATCAAAACAAGATTGTTTAAAGCAACAGAAAACTAATTTAACACTTTAAAATAAGGAAAACTTTTGGTATCCAAGCATTTCTAAATAGGAGAAAATTCGATAAATGTATAGTCATCTAACAACAGAATGTGCTTTTATCAAGTTTTTATTCTCCAGTGTTCCTAAATTTCCTGTTATAAATTTCTAAGTCACACACACACACACACACACACACACACACACACACACACACACACACACACAAAAAAAATGCCCAGGAATGGATATGCCACAAAAAAATTTATTATTGCCATTTGTTACAAATCTCAACTTACTAAATAAAATGTTTTCTCGTCCTTAAATCTATTACATAGAAAATTGTATCAATCTTTATTTCACTATTTATATTCATAACATACTTATATGCTAAAATAAAACTTTCTCAATTTCTCAACTGTTGCTTCTGACAAAAACAATTTTGGAATATCCTAGGCAGCATTCTTAACATGTAGAAACTTTTCCAGCATGTATCTCTAATGCTGAGGATCCATAAACTGCCTCTTACTCCTTTAGTATTCTTAAGATTACTTTTCCTTTGAGAGTATACAAATGACACTTGGTGCCAAGTTTTGATAAGCATTTCTGCATGTTTTTACATTTTTGGTGTGTGTGTGTGTGTGTGTGTGTGTGTGTGTGTGTGTGTGTGTGTGTGTGTGTAAGAGATAGATGGGGGAAGAGCAGCCATGGCATGTGTGAAGGTCATAGGCTAGCTGGTATAGTCAGTTCTCCCCCTCCACCACATAGGTTCCAGGAATTGAACTTGTATCAGGAGGCTTGGCAGCAAATGCCTTCCCTGGCTTTACTCACCGAGCCATCTCCCTGCCCCCTGCACTTTTACTTTAAAGAATATCAAATATCAATAACATTCTCAAACTTCAATGGGGTGTGCAAAAGGTTTTTTCAATGGTGAGAGAGGGTAGGTAATGAGTTTTTTCCCACCAGAATTTCCATACATCACTTTGTTCCAAAAAGTAGACAACTTCTAGAAAAAAAATACAATTTCTATTATTAAAGTAGCTTTAGCAACGTAAGAGGATAGCATAATTAGTGACTGTGATTAAAATTTTCAATAAAAAGCCATAATACCCAATACGTTTGAACTATGTATTTCTACATAGCTTTACGGTGACATTGAAGTATTTTGTTTATAAAGGTATATTCTTTAAAACCAAGCACTAAAAAAGTCAGATAAAATCAAATGGAATAAATATAAAAGATATACAAAGTATGAAATATAAACGTTTTAACATGGGGAAAGGAATGAGATCATTTGCTTTTCCAAGAGGAACTGCGTCAATGTCATTTCCTAAACCAAATCAAAACTATTTTAACAGTATTTTGGTAGACATAAAGGAAAATCATTGCATTTGGGTCATATATTAACAAATGCTGTTTCTTAATCTCACCAATTTATTAAGATATTATTTGCATTTAAAAGTTCAAGCAATTAAAATCTTAATGTTTAAAATATATCAAATAAATTAGAAGTTACAGTGGTTATGCAATTTAAATTATATATTAAAACATGAAGTGAGAATGATTAAAGTATAGATCACACCTCTACAGACTAGACAGTATAAATAAACTTCCTTACTCTGATGAACAATTTCCTAAGTGCACTTACACACAAATACTTTCTTTCATCTTAATTCTTGGTGTGTTTGGCTCTGCATCTCTACATCACAATTTAGAAAACAGACTCAAAGAGGTGAGCTGGTCAGATTAACAGCTACATGCAAATAGGCAAACTTCATCAGGGGAGGCCATGTGCACATCACATCCTATTCACTGTTTCCATGGTTAAGATAAATCAGTGTACTGACCAAGTTCAGTAAAGAAAGTGCTAAATGTTGTAAAAAGTACTTTCTAAAGACAAATGTAAAGGATGCAAACTTCTGTTAACTTCAAAAAAGCGCTCCATTTAAGGTCCATCAAGTGTTGTGTCTCTACTACTCTGTTTATTATCCTAGCTATCATTTTCAAAGCCAGGCATAAAAAATTACAGATTTCTTTAATTATCAAGCAATAAGTTCTAGTCAAAAAAGTTCACAATAATCACACTGACCTTAACATGCCACAATCAATCAAATTAAAATCTTCAATTATTTAGCTTGCTTCAATGATAAAAAAAATATGCCTCCAATCCATTTAGGCTTGTTACCTAAAAATCAGTAATTTTTCCCCTTAACTTTTCACAAAAACTTCAGTACTTTATTCCACTCCCATAGCCAATCCCTACATTTCATCAATTTCATTTCTTACTCACTCTCCCATTTAAAAACTACTCAAGATCATTGCTTTCAAGGTTCCTGAACAAAAGAATCTTGCTCTGTTATTTACATTAAGAAAATAATTTTCATCTAATATGTAAATTCACACATTGATCATATCAAGAAAAGCAAAAATTTAGAATTGGGAATCAAGAGCATAATCCTTCTAAGTTCCAGCAGCATGAAGTGGTAAGACTCGGTCTCTTCAGACATTTCCAAAAGGGTGCATCAGTATCCTCACCTGACACAATTCTGAAGCAAGCATGACCAAATAAACACATGGAAATAAAGCCTGAGTGTGTATGCTCCTCCCTCCCCTCAACAGAGTCACGATCAACTGAGGACCTCTAGTGCTTTAGAGCATGTACTTCTCCAGGGCTTTCAAAAACAGCAGGGGTATATTTGCTAAGTGCTATTCCATTTTCCTTAGTACACCCATAATACTCTCTCCCTACATTCTCTTTTTGAAAAATACAGAATCTGAAACCTTAATATAATCTTAAAAACATGTTCAAGGTGGCACACACTGGTAAATCCCAGGCTGAAGCAGGACTGTAGAATTCAAGACTAACCAGTGCGACACAGTAAGTTTAAGACGAGCGTGGACTATACAGTCCAAAAACAGGACTGTGTTAATACAAACAAATGCATGTAGTTTTCAACATCAACAAAAATAAACCTACAGACAAAACAGGCATAGCCATGAGCCAATTTCAGGGGGAAGATCTCCATCCAGTTGTTAAATGACTCCTCTTCAAGACAGAAATGTAAACAGGGTATTTCTTTATTGGGCTAATTTGGTAATCAAAGACCATAGTATTATGACCAATTTCTATCATAATCAGGTAGAGGCAGCTGAAGGACTCTTTGAAGCTTCAGTCTGCACAGAAAAGCTGGGGTGCTGCTGCCACAAAGGAACTGGGAATAGAACTTACCAGTTTACAATTTGGTAAGCTTAAACTTTTATCTCAGTGAACTTTCACAAACTAACAGGTTGATTTTATAAATCAACTGTCCTAATTTAGTTTAACAAGTCAAAAAAAAAAAAACAAACAGGGAAGAAAGCAACTTCTAGCTTCTTGGCAAAAATGGTAATGAGTACCTGGAAGAAAAACACAGAAAACAAAAACCTCCAAATCTTAATAAATTATAAAGACAACTCATACAGAATTCTAATCGTCTAAGTTAATCATATGGGAAAAATACTAAATGTGTCTGCTAGACGGTGGCCCTAGGTATTTAGTATTTGAATTTTCAAGCATAATGTAGCCAGTTTTCTTAAAGGCATAATAAACAAGTAGACAAAAACAAGAGAGCAGCCAAAGCCTCCAATTCAAAACTTACGTGAGCAAGCTCAAGAATGTGAGTTTGGCAGAAGCAAGCCCCCAAATCCTCAAGTTCAGAAAGTTCTACAAGGCAATGAAAGCGTTTACAGTGGGATTCCTACTCATCGTATACAAAGATGTTAATGTGTCAGTTACCTGTACATCAGAAGACAGGCCACCAAAAGTTTTCCAAGTCTACTGAGGTTTCTTTTTCACAAGAATACATCTAACACACTGTTGAAGTCGAATTCATGCAAAGTTAAGGATTCCTGTAGGAGTTGATATGTATGACTTCTACCCAATAGGTTCCTAACAAAGTATATGACACCTTTTTGTTTGTTTGTTTTTGGTTGTGTTTTTTTTTTTGTTTTTTTGGTTTTTTTTTTTTTGAGATAGGATCTCACTGTGTAGCTCTGGTTGGCCTGGAACTTGCTACGTAGACCAGGCTGGCCTCAAACTCACAGAGCTCCCGCCTGCCTCTGCCTCTGGAGTGCTAGGATTGGAGCATGCACGACCACACCTGGCACTATGACACTTGAAGGGTTATGGACGCCTGCAGTTTTCCTCTTTTCTCTTTCTATTAAAAAATAATGGTAAGACACTCTTTGGAACTTAATTTCTTAGGTTCCAATTTTAACTTCTTTAAAGAGAGAGAGAGGTCATACAGCTTCAGCTAAGAAAAGGAAAGAATTAATGATAGCATTCAGTCCTTCCAAAAATGAAAGCAGACCCCACATATACACAACACAACACTGGGTACTTTTCTGCTCCTTCCATACAGCTTAAAGACATGATCTGGTATTTCCCATAACCAAACACACATCTTTCCTATTTCCAGTACTCTAGTTCTAAAGTCAGAATGATTAAATTTTAAATTAGTCTGGAAGTGAATAGGCTCCTTGTTCCTAGTAGACACCCAACAAACATATATGGCCTTCCTTTTAAAAAAGGGTGTGAGAGGCTAACTTGACAACCTAACACAATCTATTTCTGGGTATCCTAAAAGATGCTCTAAAAAGATCAGCTAACAAACTATTTTTCTAACTGTCCATCAAATATTAGTGTATTAAAGTGTTACTATAAGAAAGAAAGACTGTGGCATTTCCACTTACAAAGCAGTCATCAGTGCAGAACAGAAAAGACCACCTGATCCCCTTGTTACAAACACCAGGCCGAGCTCCAGTTGTCCAGTTGAAGAGAGAGAAGAGGGATTCTATGAGGAAGTGCATCAGGATCATGATGGGGAAAACTACAGAGACAACCAACCCAAACTAGTGGAAACTCATGCACTTTAGACCAACAGCTGTGGAGCCTGCATGGGACTCGATTAGGCCCTTGGCAGAGTGAGACAGTTGTGTAGCTTGATCTGCTTAAGCGGCCCCCTGGTGGTAGGATCAGAATCCATCCCTGGTGCATGAGCAGGTCTTTTGGAACCCACTTCTCTGATGGGACACCTTGAGGGAGAGGGGGGGCTTGGACCTGCCTCTAGTAAATAAATGTACCTCCCCATGGGAGGCCTTGACTTCTTTCTTGTAGGAGGGAATGGGGGAGAGGGTTGGGAGGGGGAGCCTGGAGGGGCAGGAGGAGGGAAGAAGGCGATCTTTGGTACGTAAAATGAATTAAAAAATTTTTCTTCATTAAAAAAAACTGTAACGTCTGTAGTGAGGTACACATAGCTCCAAAGTTAGGTCTGCACTGTTCTTAACTTTCAGCTTTCCAATTCTCAACATATGAGAAGAAGCTCCATTATGAAGGAATATAGCTTAATCATTACCCTACAGATTTTAGAAACCCAGCAAAATACCAATTATAGCACTATAAAATAAACTAAGAAAAAAACTTACATGTATACCATGGACATTTCCTCATATAAGGAAGATATGCTTTCAGTTTTAGTCAAGATTATACATTGCTACAAATCACTTTATAATTATGACAAGTTTCTAAGCTTTCCAAGAAGCATGTTAGTTTTTGGTCTGATCACTATGTGTCCTTTATATCCAATTCTCTCATTTATTGAACAAAACTTTCAATAAAAAGCATTGTGAGATGATGCTCTAAGTGTGTCAATCATGTTTTATTTTATTATAGATTTATTTTTTATTTGTGTGTACATGTGTGTCTGTGTGAAAGTCTGCCACATGTGTGAAGGTACCCGAGGAAGCCAAAGAGGATGCTTTAGTCCCTGGAACTTGGAACTGCAGGTGGTTGAGAGTAGCCTAGCCTGAGGGCTGGGGAGTAAACCCACATCCTGTGGAAGAGCAGCTAGTGCTCTTAACCACTGAGCCATCTCTCCAGCCCCTGAAAGTGTATTTTCAGTAGTTGATAGCACATCTCTCTATATCTCACAAGCACCCACTTGTACAAAGCCTAATTCAGTTTAATGATGAGTTAAACAGGAGACCATCAATTTTGGAAACTCCTCCTCTAAGCCATATTTTCTTCATCTATGAATAGAAGAGTCTTAAGAAAAATATTAGTGCTGATGAGTTTAGTATCAAATCCTATGAATCAAAGTGGTTAATATGGTAATTACAGTGCTGCATTTTTTTAACTATTTTCTAAAAATTTTAGTCACAAAAGTCTCATTCAACTTTATGGATTGAATTAAATTATGCTAATTTTATGCACAGAGACACAGAATGAGCATATGCTTCCTTCACTCATATACTAGAGCTCATGTTGGGGACACTGACGCATAGACTAAAATGACAGCACAGCCAGACATCCTGACTGAGCGACACCACATACTGTTAAAACTCAGCAAAGGTGACGGTTTTACTGACGGGCTGAGAAGGTCTAATTAGAAGTGTTTAAACTGGGCTTTCAGGATTCATTTCGTCCAGCTGAGAATCAAAAGGTAAAGGGGTAGATGTGGCATTCCAAGTAGAGGCAGAACAGCACGTCAAAAGGCACAATCCTAAGAGAGAACATAGTGTTTACAGAAATGGGACATTTCTCGGGCCTCAATTACCAAGTGTCAGGCAGGTAGAGAACAACCCCTGTACATGCTTTATGATGAACTTCTGGAAAGTTCATTCCTTTTTCCTGTGTGTGTGTGTGTGTGTGTGTGTGTGTGTGTGTGTGTATGCCTGTACCTGCGTGTGTGTATATACATGCACGTGCGTGCATGTGTGTGCTGTGACAGTTTCACTTTGTACCTAGGCTGCCCTCAAATTTACAATCCTGTCATGGCCTCACACATGCTGGAATTACAGGTATGAACCACATCTTTTAATAACCACTGAAATATTACAAAAAATAGGCTCAAATAGGAATTATCAATACTAATTCATATTTCTCTCAAAACTATACTTCATTATATATCTTCCTATAAAAGGACTTGTCAAATATATAAATTCTCCAACACTATAAATTCCCTTGACCAATAATAACTAAGAGAAGCACATACTACTTAAAGGATGCATTTTCTTAAAAAATTACTTTATTCCTGTAGCATTTTAATCTGGAGATAAAGTAATTAAATACACCAAGTTTGAGTTCCCACCTTTTAAATGTGAAATTCTATAAATTCATCCACCTCTGCTAGACAATAGAGACCACATGCTAGACAAATACAAGCTGCTACTAACTCCTGAGAACAGATTTAGACGTAAATTGACTCGGTGTGGCTCCTCATCATAGGCACACACACGATGGAC